>NW_010173857.1:385-40177 GCF_000695765.1 Mesitornis unicolor
CCCAGGGCGGTCCAGGAGGATTTCCAGAGGATAATGGGGTAATGCGAACTGGCAGAGAGCAGTTAATGGGATATCGGCGCGGAAGCAAGAGGGAGGAAGGCAGAGGAAGGGAGCTGGCACCGTAGGGGCACCGTCTCAGGGAAGGACTGGTGAAAAGCAGTGAGGAGCGGAGTGGATAAAACCTCTGGAGGATTCAGTCGAGGATCGGGGCTCCCGAGAAGGATTATTTGCTGGGGGAGATTGAGGAGGCTAAGGACCAGTGGCTGGGAAAGGGCTCAGCACCTCTCCAGACGGGGTGCTGAGGGGCTCCTGCTGCTTTATCTCGGTGTCACTGTCAAAAGGTTAAGAAAACTCTGGATGCAGTAGGAGGGGGGGTAATTTTCAGCCAGGGTGCGCTGTTGGAGGGGGTGTGAGGGGTAGGGACACACCTCACAAGAGGCAGCAGACTCTGAGATAGCAGCAGCTGCCATCACTGCTGGCTGCGGGTGCTCGCTGCTGGGGAGGGACGGTCTCCAGAGGCAAGTCCCTGAAGGGGAAGGTGATTTGTAACTGTTTAAAGTGCTGTCTTCTGGCATTTTCTGGTTCTCCTTTCACCCTGACACCTGACCTTTTGCGCACAGAAACACAGGGGATGGGGGGGGGGAAGCTATGTATTATCAGGTTATGCAGGTTTCTGTAGCTTCTGTGTCCATTTCTCTGACTCTTCATCATCTTTGCTGCTTCTTCTGATGTTTTTTGATCAAAGAGTTTTACTCCCCTCAGGACAATCTTCACATCCTACCAACTGGAGGAACTGGAAAAGGCCTTCAATGAGGCCCACTATCCTGACGTATATGCTAGAGAGATGTTGGCCATGAAAACAGAGTTGCCAGAAGACAGAATACAGGTAATCATATCTCTCGGACCCCCTTATCCCACCCCTCTCAGACATGTTCATCCCTTCCTGAAAAAAAGGTAGAGTCATGGGAAGGCGGACATTGCTTTGAACAAATCTCTCCAGGCTGTCCATTCCTCTGCTCTTGATGGGTAGGCAGCCAGATCAGCTGTTTTTGGACAGATTTGTATTTGGTGTTTGTGTGTTGACATGTGCTGTACGTGGTGTGTTGTACTGGTGATTCAGGAGGTGTGTGACAGAGGGAATCCTAAATCATTGAAGGCAAATGAGTGTGCAAGGGACGTCTACAGCATTTTGAGCTCTTGGTGGCATAGGCAAGAGGAGACCCTCCTGGAGACGCAGTCTGGGTGGGCAGTGTGGGAGGGAAGGAGCTCACCTCTGCTCATTTTGGGTGCAGGAGGATGCGTATGGGTGTTGTAGGCAGCCAGTACTGCTGTGGGTAGGACCGCAGTGTGGGGGTGGTGGGTGAGTCCCTGGGAGGTGTTTGCACCATCTCTGCACTTTCACTGCATTTGCCTCCTCAGGTAAAGCGTCCCTGAAAGTTTCTGGGGATAATTTTTTGTTAATGATTTTTAATGTTTGGAGTTTAATTATGTGCCAGTGCTGTCGTGCCACTGTGAGGAGGTAGAAGACTGTGTGGAGGGAGCATCGCTGCTGTGTGGTGAATCCTCCAGTGGTAGGGAGCAACCTGAGCCTTAGGGCTGTGCCAGCACCAGCCTTTGCACACCGGCTGCCATGCACACCAAGCAATCGTTACAGTGCAAAAAGCTGGAGAAGGCTCACAGCTGCTGTGTGCAGCATGGGAGGCACCATGTGCTTGGACAGACCCAACATGAAGTTCACAAGTGTGGACTCCAGCAGCTTCTGCTGCTTCCCTCCTCCCCATGCCCTGCTCCTGCCATTGCTGCACAAGGCACAGGAGTGGAAAGGCCAAGCCTTGAACCCATTTTGGCTGGTGCAGGTGGTGTTTCTTGGCTGGATGGGGGTTAAACTGATGCAGTAGGATTTTGCTCTGAGCAACAGGCCCTGATGCTTTGCCTCTAGAGAGAGTGAGCTGGATGGAGGGTCACTTCTCCACTTGTGACCCTGTAGGATGTCAAATCAAGAGAGGAAAGACCATTTGGTGCTGGGTTGGAAAGAAGGTTCTTCAGTTTCCTGTGAAGGGCCTTTTCAAGGAAGAGGTTCATCTGGTGGCACTGTATGAACTGCAGAGGCACCATTTCTCTGGCCAAAACTGAGGGCCTTCACTATGGGTGAGGCAGAGGGGAGATGTTATGGCAGGCATTGCAGAGATGGACACAGCATCTGGAGCATCCTTCTAGTGCTGAGACTCAGTGTTTTATCTGATTTAGAAGGGAAATAGTGGATAAGGTATCTTAGCTGTCACTGACTTGCTGCCAGCATGTCCCTGTGCAGCTGGCTAATGAACAACTGCCTACTCTTGCTGTATTGCAGAGTTTTTAAAGCCAGGTGTGCTCGTAAGGACCCCTTTGCCATAGGGATCAGGTTAGACATGGACAGCAGAAGCACCCTGTTGCTGTCCTAAACATCAGGTGTTGCTAATGGCAAAAGTATTCCAGAAGAAAGTGCTTGTGAGAAACACTTTTGCTCATCATGAAAGGGGAAATCATGAGAAGCAGCAGAATTTCTGTCATCTGTTGCATGAGAGAATGAGCACCGTGCCAGGGTGAGCACCAGGGCCATGTAGGAGTCCTGAGCACCACTGATCTTTCCATCGGGTCAGCAGCCAGTTGTCCCTTACCACATACTGTGTGAAGTTTCCTTGTCCATACTTTTTTGGTGTGTCACAAGCCATGAAAAGATGATTCTCAGCCTTGGTCATGCTTCTTGATATTTCACCTCATGTTCCTTTTCAACCTTAGCACCTCCTTTTGTATGAGCCTAATTCTTCCCCCCCTTGTTACGATGTTCACAGCCTTTAAATAAATCTAAGCCATTTCTTCTCCTGGCTGTCACTTTTGGTTTTCATCATCACTTAAGCAAGCTGTGAAGATCTTTTCTTAAATCATTCCTCATAAATCACACACTAGTTTCTTAATCACGTGGTTGTTCTTCTGTGAAGCCCATCCTGCCTATCAGTCCTCCTGGAGATGAGGGACCATGTGTCTACAGCTGCACACCGGCTGCGTTCACACCAATTTGGGTGGACTTCTAGAAACAGCCTTGGATTAGCACTGGTCTACTTGTTTCCTTATGTATTTCCTTCTATTTATCTAATTCAGTCACTTCAAGCCTTTTTTAGACAGATTTTTTTTTTTTATCCTCAGGATTTTCCCCTCAGTGTCCTGGGTTTCATATGGCATTTAGTTAACTTTGTAGGTAATTAACTTTTAATAACAGCGCTACCAGCTCTGACACTGGCAGAGGTGGGTGTTAGAGAAGAACATGAGAGCAGGGCAGCTCTCCAGTGATACTTACTGAGTATTTTAACTATGCAGTGATACTTACTGAGTACTTTGACAGCCTCCTGAGATTTTGAACACATGTAAATACTTTAATATCCTGCAGCAAGGAGTTCCGCAGGAGAACTGCATGAGTGAAGTAAATCTTGCTTTGAATCTATTAGCATCCTTTAATGCCCCTTGGAAGAGACAGCTGACAATGAATCTTTATTCCCTTCTTCATTATATTTATAATTTCATGTCATTGTTTCTTTTTTCTCGCATGAGTTTATAACTGCTCAAGGGAGCTCTCTATTTCTGCATTTTCACTGTTGCTTGCAGTTCCTCCCATCTTTCAACATTGTTCTCTCCCTCTCATAAGTCATTAATGAAAGGTTTTTTTCTAAGATTGTTGTGAGCATCATGTACTGTGGACTTTCACAGCATTTCATGCGGGTTCCCACTGGATCCACACCTAAGAGTGATATCTACCCCTTATTTTAATTCATGGAATTATTTCTCAGGAGGTAGTAGTCAAAGAGAAAGTAAATCACCTATGAAATTCAATATGAAAGTGAAATTCAGAGAGTGCAATTGAGAGAATGAATTATAGGAACTGCTTGCATGTAAAACCTTCAGCAGAATACCACAAATAGCCATTAGAGGCCAAGAAAGTTATTGGTTTGAGGGGACATTGAATTCAGGAAAAATATTCAAATTCTCCATTTAAAGAGAAGATGACCGTGTATTTTTTTCAAGGCAGCACTCTTTCACATTGCATGCATCTTCCTCCTGTTCTGAACTGGCTGCTCACAGAAGGAAGATGAGCATCCTCCCATTGGGCAATGCGGGAAAATAATTTAATTTTCCTAGTGAGACACTTTGCACAAGCCAGACCGGAGGTCACTGTGGCCGTTTTGCAAGAGACACGAAAAAGACCACGTTAATCAATGCATTCAAAAAAATATTTGGAAGAGTTGGAAGCGCCACTATTAGAATAAACCCAGACCACTCTGTAAAATCCAAGTGAGGTAAGTACATTCCTGCAGGGAAGTATATCCTTAATAGACAACTTGAAGTATTTAAAATAGCCTCAAGCTGACAAGTATTCTGACACCTGACTCAAATCAGTGTGTTTCTCATATATTAGTAAGTGTAATGTGTAGATTTTAGAGAAATTATCCCCATTGAATTTATTAATATGTGACAGTTCCAAACTTTCAGCACCAGAATCTACAATATTAAAGTACAGTAACAGTTTGTTTCAGGATTATTGAAATGACCGTGTATGTTTGTCCCTACAGTATGTCTTCTACTGATCAAACAAATCTATTAAATAGATTAATCAGTTCAGTATTTCCAAAAAACAACATCCTGACTGCCATTGTGGGGACACTAGATTCAGCTTTTAAGGGAACTAATCAATTAAAAGAATAAAAGTGCTAAAAATTGTCAGTTCTTGTTAAATTATTGTATGGTAATTACATGGATGAAGAATCTTGGGACAAATAAAATTGCTCACGTAAGCAAAAGGAACCCCAAGGAGATGCTTAAGCTGTGTGTGAGGAGTGGGGATTGTCTGTGTATCCAACTGGCTTTGTCAGGCAGATAAGAGGTCAATTTTGATTAAAAACTAAACAAAGCCAACTAAAACCCTAATTGAAAATGTATTGTTTTAGCTGCTATCACATTAACGTGTCACTCTGTAGCCCTTTAGGAGCTGAATGGGTATGGAGGAATCAGGAGGGTGGTAATTTGGAGAGAAGCAGTCATATCACTTTTCCAGAACAAGAGGCTTACCTTGCTTCAGCTTTGCAAAAACATTCTGTATTTAGAGGTGAACATAGTTTGGAAAGGCCTAAGGAACCTGTATTGCACTGAGCAGGAGCTCAGGAGTGAACACGTGGAGTACCCTCAAGAAACATGCAGCTTTAATAGCCCTGGCTTCTCCCCCTCCCATCAGCTTTTCCTGCTTGCTGCAGAGCATTGAATTGTAGTCCTAACCCCATGGTCTAAGTGTGGAACAGGGATCATTGCTCCATGCAGCTGCTGGACCTTTCCTGAATCTGTGCCTGGAATGGCTGCCAAGGGATTTCTTAGTGCTGCAGAAAGTAGCAGTGGTGGTGGGTTTTTTAAGCTTATGCTTGTCACCATTACTCTCAGCAAGTACAGACCCATCTATTCTTGCTAAAACTTTGGGTGACCCATCCAAAGAGATACCACTCATATGTCTACACAGCACAGCTGGAGGGAAATTACTGGAGTGATTAGGGTGGTTGGAGGTAGATGACCAAGGTGATGGAGAAGTTGAAAGTGTCTGTGAGCCATCCATTTCAGTATCTTAATTTTTTTTCTAAAAACCCTGCAAGAAGTTAATCATGAAATAGAGCTGGGCAGCTTGAGCTGGCTGCCTTTGCCAGTAATTCCTGAGCACTGGGGCAAGCCACAGCAGTGTGATACCAGATAAGTGTCATTAGCTTCTCCTATGCTTTTAGAAATGTAGGAAGTGTACAAATGAGAGTAATAAAACTAATCAAACTTACTGGCTTGGTGAGAATATTATTATAAGCGTTTCTCGTGGCATATGGGGCATCTCTGCCTCCATGTCTTTAATTGGTGTGTGAGGAGTTCATCCACTTAGCTGCCTCTTCAATAACATGCTTGTTTAGTTGATCTAAATTCATATTAATTTCCATTTTTTCAATTAAGAGTTGTTTCATTTGGCCCTTTCTGCAATAGAGTGTTTTCATTGCCCTTTATCTACAGCCTGTTTTCAGTCCATGTGCTAGAACTTCGTTTACAAGTTAATTACCAGCGCTGCAAACAGAGGGGCTGGGTGATGGGCAAGAGCAAGGGCCCAGGCAAGCCTTCCCAAAGGGATTCCTGTCTGAAAAGTCTTACACCACATGCCTTTGGATGGAGAATGAAAATGTGGCAGGAGAGAGGGGAAAATGGAGGGCTGGGAAGATCTCTTCAGTGGAGACTCTCCTGCTTGTTTCTAAAGCATGCAGGTTACCTGCCCAGCTTGTGGGATTTACCCTACTACAGCTGGGGCTGCAGTTGCAGTTTAAGAAGTGTTTTTTAGTGCAGAGATGGAGGTATAGAGTTATTAATATTTCGTATATCCAAGTACTGCTTTATCCCTCTACATTCAGTCCCTGAGTTGCTTCAGCCACTGGCCAGTTTTCTAAATGGGACAGAAAACCAAATAAAACCAAACTTTCCTGTCCTTGCCTTCTGCTCTGTTTCATGCAAGATGTTTATGGCTGTCACAGCATAAGGGACAGTGTGATTTTGGTGTGCTCCTCCACAGTATTGGGAGGGAAATAGAGCTTTGCTGTGACAGCTCCTTTCTTGTTCCCTTCATGCTTTGGATACATCATCACTGAGGGTCAGATTCCTTCAAGTGTTGGGGCATTTAAGCGGGCTGCGAGAGGAGAGACAGGCAGGCAACAAAATACGCTGTAGCCCATTGCTGTGGAGTGCCTTGGCAAAGACTTTCCCCATCACAGCCAAGAGAATGAGGAATGGCTCTGCAGGCTCAATACCAAGCTGTGACAACGCTTCTCCACATTTATCCTCCTATTTTCTTAATCACTGTGGGTTAAGGGTAACAGTTCTCTTGAGTTAGCTTAGGCACTGCGGTTCCTCGATCACTTGAGCTCTTCTGCAAATGCTACCCTAAACCCCTGTGCTGGCAGTGCTTGAATTCAGTCCTTCCTTTAATGATGAACTTTCTTTTCTCTCTTCTGATACCACTGCAGTTTTGCACAACTGATTTTTTAAAAAATAATTGGGCAACTCAGCCAGTTCAATAGCTAATTCCCCTCCAGCCTTAGGGTGCCTGGCAGAAGGACCAGCTGACAGTTGTGCATTCAGGTTTTCCTTTAATGACCCTTTGTTATAAAGTTTTCCTCCTTTCCTGACTTTAAATAGAGATATTTTTTTTCTAACAGTTCAATAACACAGGCATTTAAGAGGCACGGTTAATTTACTCTCCCCTTTATTCCTTAATAGATCTATTTTTCTCTACAGTGTTTATCTTTTACCCTGACAAATCTCAACAAGTTCTGATTGTTCTCTGGCAGCATGACCCTCCTCTGCCTTTTAATTGTCCTTCTTTGTGGGTGTTCTGCAAGCCAGGTTTTGCAGAGTCCTGTGCAGTGTTGAGAAGGCTGGTCCTCAACAGACATGCAGGTGACCCTCATGAGGCATGAGGTCCTTCTGTGAGGCAGAAAAGGGGAACTGAGTTGGAGAACAAACTGTTGCTACAATGTCCTACAGCAAAGGTGGCTTCCAGAGTCCACTGTCATCAGAGGCTGTGAGAAAGCATCAGATGCTGTTCTGTCTACTCTTACACCTGATCACTTTCCTGTGCCTTAAATAAAGGCCCATGGCATGCATGTTGCACATTCATAGACATGGGGATTACATCCCCTCCAAGGTCTAGAAGTAACCTCCTCACTGACTCCTGCTTGGCTGTTGGAGCTGACCTGCTGCAATGTGGATAAGCAGCAGCACTTTACCGGGCTGAGTGAGCCCACACTTGTGTTGTTTAGCCATGCCAATGCAGCCAGGCTGCCCACCTACACCTCTGGTGCAGCTGTGGGGTCTTCAGGGTATGCCATGGGGCAAATACCTTATCATCCATGCACTGCCTGACTCACCCAGAGGGAGACTGAACTGTGAGTGTTGTTGGGAAACAACCCCTTGGAAAGATCTAGCCATCCCATCCATGTCAACGTACATGATGGGAATCTGTGCCGGTCACTGCTCTCAGTGAGGTGTGCTGGTGATGTCCTTTCCAAGATAACTTGTTTTACGTCCATCAGGTGTTTCTGATATCTCTATATCCCTTCATATCTTTGCCTTCACTGCCATCCTTCCACCTCAGAGTCCCCCATGACTGTCACTGCAGCACCTTGCCATTTGTTAGTTGATTGGATCAACCTGTTGAACTTATAGAATGACCATGACCAAGATCAAGGTTTCAGTGGCTAAGTGACAATTGAGGGAGGGTCCCTACCTGGGAGATCTTAGCTTGGGTGGACTAAGCATGAGGGCTACCTGGGAGTGTCCTGTGAGCTCGGATGGGCTGCCTTGGCATGAGCAGCACCCACAAGTAGGTTGCATGTTGCCAGCTCTGCAGATCACACCAGTAGCTGTGCTGTGCACCAGCCCAAGGTGACAATGTCAGCTGCAGGCGTCAGTGCCACGGCAGCAGCCAGTGCCTGGACCATGAGTCTTCTGCAGCTGTAAGGTGTCCTGTGAAAACTCTTGGAGTCATGAATTACCCAAAGAAGGTTAGGAGTACAAAGAACTGAGGACGTGTAGACCTGGGAGCTGGCACATGGAAGGAGTAGAGCCCCGAAGGGCCATATCAGCGTAGCAAATGTAACTGCCAGTCCTGACCTCCTGGGTGGTGGTCAGGGGACAGACCACTGTTCTGGCCTGCTCTTTGACTCTCGTGGTTCTCCTCCTTCCCCAGACTCCAGAGACCCCAGTGATGGATTTGCTGGGGTTGGGTGATTAGATATCTCTTATTGCATGAGGTAAAGAATTGCAAACACTGTCCTTGCCTTGTATCTTCCTAAGGGAAGATTGTAAAGGACTGCAACTTTCTCCTTTTGGTGCTCAGTCCAAGCTGCTGCATGGAAACTTATTACAATGTGTTACAATGTTTTTCAATACATAACACAATTCCATAGATATCTTTAATGTTTCAACATACCTGGTGTTCCTGTGCATTGGTGAGCCTGTGCTGGAGCCCTCAGGGGACACTTTGCAGGCTGTGCCCATGCACGTAGGGATGGACTTGAGCCTTATCTTGGGATATGATGGGCACCAGGTAGTGCTGCAGGCACCATCTCCTGCTGGTGCACAGCCTCTGGCTCCTACATGTTTTGTCTGAAGAAGGCCAGAGTGCATCTTTGCCCTTTGCTCTGTGTGTCCTGATAAAGGAAAGGGCAACATGCAGCTGCTTCTGGCATGCAAGGGGCAGCCCCAGAGCACAGGCAGTGCTCCACAACCTCTGAGGAAGGCTGGTGTCCCAAGCTCTGATTTTGGTTCCCGTTGAAAGGCATCATGAAGGGGATGTGACATTTCTCCTCCGACTGCCCTGACTCGCCCTGCTCTAACATGAAGGTGATAACATGGTGTGTCCCTGCATGTGCACAGAGTGCATTGCATATGGATGTTTATAAAGACCTATGCTAAGGTTTCCTCTGTGCCAAAGGACCTGCAAAGCAGTGTTAGTGGGGGAGAAAGAGGCAAAATGAAATTATACAGGCAGGATAGCAGATTGCTTGACAGAGCCAGGCATTGTGAGCACCCAAAAGACAGTTGTGCAGCATCACCCTTTGTGACAATGACAGATGTCCCCCTGGGTTTGCGTGGAGCAGGATGATAGGTACACTCTTGACAGATTTCCTGTGTCTATCATGCACCCACAACCCTGTTGTTTTCCCTGTTTTACAGCATGCTAGGAAAAGAGGAATTTAGGTGTTTATCTGCCGTGTCCCAGCATCTGGCAGCCTGTATGGAGCTGTAGCTTCAGGTCAGCTGGCACCGTGGTCTGGCCACAATGAAGTCAATGTCTCAGGGATACATTTGCTGTGCAGATGTGTTGCACAGAGTGAGTGCGTGCTGAACCACTGATCTCGCTATACCTACCATGCACATCGTGTGCGCGCTTGTCTGGGGAAGATGGAATCCCTGAACCTGATGAAGTTCTCCACTTTCTGAAGGTTACAACATGTGAGAAAATGTGTCACCACGTGAGGTGGCCAGGTCAACAGCCCCGATTTGCCAAGAGGGCACAATTTAAGACATGCGCCCTGGTCAAGAGGGATTTTACAGTTTTGGCTGACTGAGTCACATAAATTGCAACAAGTAGCTATGCTTGGCCCATGTAGTGCATTTAAGAGCAGGATTCACAGGGAGGCCTGGCCTGCAGGACTGGTGGCATGGTAATAGCACAGACATTTTGGCTATTGAGCCTGTGGCAAGGTGGGGGTCCGTCTCTTCTCCCAAGTAACAAGTTATAGGACAAGAGGAAATGGCCTCAAGTTGTGCCAGGGCAGGTTTAAATTGGATATTAGGAAATAGCTTTTCACTGAAAGGGTTATCACTGGAACAGGATGCCCAGGGAAGTGGTCAAGTCACCAGTCCTGAAGGTATTTAAAAGACCTTTAGATGTAACACTTAGGGACATGGTTTAGTGGTGGAGTTGGCAGTGTTAGGTTGGACTTGATGATCTTATAGCTCTTTTCCAACTTAAATTATTCTATGATCCAATGTGTGCTCTGTGTTAGTTTAGCCTAGAGGAGACCCAAGCTTGGATGAACCATTGTGTCTTTGCTCGAAAGGGATGAGTACCGTCTCACAGCTCATCTCAGTACATCTGGTTGAACCTGTTAGCCAAGCAGGTTGGACACAACTCCAGCTATTGGCAAGAATGGCTTTTGTCATGCTGTGTACAGGAATTGCTCTTTCTAATGTGAGTTCAGAAAGCTCTTTCCCAGTGTTTAGTATAAGGAGAGATGATGATCCTGTGATCAGCCATGCAGCCCGTGTGCAACCTTTACTGCTCTCATTTAACTTCATACCCACTTTACGCCAGCCATAGAAAGTGATGTCACCATAAACAGTGCCAATAATTTTGACATTATATTTGTAAAGACAGCAATAAACTGTTTCCAGGCTTACACAAGTGGTGCAGTCTCCACCAGCAGCCTGGGGACAGGAAGGTTTCTTGGGGGTCATCACTGATTTGGGGAAGCCCCTCTGTACGTAGTTGTCAGGAGGAACCATGTGCTGAGACAGCAGCAGGGCCCTGGTCATGGAGGTGAGCTGGCGGTGTTCTGTGGTCTGCAGCTGGACCCACCAGAGGCCTTCAAGGGGGGAAGTGACAGGTATGCTGCAGGGCATGATTTTAGGAGCAGTGTTCTGCTGTGAGGGAGATAGCAGGCCTGACCAGGCTTTTCTAATCCAAGAGAGAGGGAACCAGTATGCAGGCAGAGGTTGAGAGGCTTGCACTAAGAAACAGTGTCAATGCTTTGCTGTGCACACAGTAAGGGGACAGGATCAGTCCAGAGCAGCGTGGTGGGGAAAGGGACATAAGCAACTACAGGGTGTTGGTGTAGATGTCTGGGTGTTTCCCACGGCAGTAAATGCCACGGAGGGAAGAGATCTGGTGGATGAATGTGAGAAGTTCATCTTCTGCATGTTTCAGCCTGAGGTGGCTGGATTCCTGGGAGGAGAGTGTGGTGCTGGATGGACATGAGTGTGTTGGATCAGAAAGCCATCAGCACCATCACGTCAGATGGGACCATGACAGCGGTTTACAACCTAAGGCGGTGTCACAGGAGAAGTACAGAAAGCTCCTAGGCTGCCTGGCTGGGCTGGACAGTGTTTCTCCGCTGTGTTCTCACTTGAAGAGCTCAGTACCGCAAATGGCTTCTTTGCAGGGATTATACAGAGCCACAGTTTAGCTTCACAGAGTTGAAGACTTGCACGAGGGGTATTGTCAGAGAGCAGTGAAGATGTGCCTGTTAGTCTATGGACAAGGAAGATGGTCTCGGCGTTGAGGGTCTTGGGATTTCGTCCCTTGCCTGAGTAGCTGGATTGCCAATGAGCCACGTATGGCTGCTCCCCACAGCCTGGGAAAGGCATGGGCTGGTGTGCCTGTGTGTCAGTGTCTGTGTGTCTGTACCTCTGTGTCTGTGTGTCTGTGCATTTGCTTGTGGCCATCTAGTGGACATTTCAGCATGCGCTGCTTTGGGCTGGGACCATCCTGTGCTCCATAAAGCTCCTTACTTGAAAGAGCCCTTGTTGAAATGCTATGTCTAAGGCAGTATGCAAGGTTTGATGAAGGAAAAATTCTCCATTATCTAGCCTGGAGTTTTCCTGTAAGACATGAGGAGTGTTTGGACAAGGAAAATAACATTTTTATTAGAAAGACAAAAAAAGGCCACTACCAATTCTCCTGCCTGTGTGCCACAGCTTAGAAAGCAGCAGCCAAGAAAATGAGTGTAACTAGCAAAATTTTTAGGTTGAAACAATACAGAAACAATACACAATAACACCCTAGATGCCTTAAAATATCCCTTTGCTAATTCAGATCCCTGGCTCATGGCCAACCTCAGGCAGATTTCTCTCTTTAGCACACAGCGTTTCAGGAGCTGATTAGGTAAACAAACTAACTAATATGATGAATGCGGATAACAAGGACACACTGAGTCTCACATCCTTTTGCAAAATGAGAGGTTCCTCCTACTACAATTTTTTTCCTGCATCATTAATAACCCCAAGAAGTATCGGTCATTGTTTGTGATTCGGAGGAGGAAACTGGCAGGAATAACCTTGCCAGGCTTGACTCTGAAATGCTGCAAGCCTGGGGTCCAGCGCAGGGGGCCTCTGCTTTTACTGCTTTGGGCAGTGGGCACTGAGGGAGAGAATTAGATGGTGATTAAGGTTGGAAACATCCCCATTTCCAAGGCTTTGCAATACTGCTGATTTTGGTAAGGATGCCTCAGAAGGCTGGACATGTGGAACAAGGATCCAGGAGATGACATTGAAGGTGCTGGCATTTGCTGCTATCTTGTCTGTGGCTGCTCTTGGAGGAGATAGTGTCAGTGTGACATGGCCAATGGGGTTAGAGAATGTGGTGCTCAGCCAGAGAAGATAGGGACCAGAAGATAGGGATTGATTTGATAGGCAGATCCTCTCTAAGCAAGGTGATATGTTACCATCCCCTATTTGCCTGCTTCATACTGAGAACAGGTTTTGCAAGGTGATTAGTTTTGGTCTTGCAGCTTTTTTATGCCTAGAGGACCAAACTCCATGGATATGGAAGAGCCTGCAGTATCTGCAGGGTGTGCAGGCTTGCAGCATGCAATGTGCAGCATCATCAGACCCTGCTGCAGGTGCATGGAGGCTGTCTGGCAGCCTTGTCATGCTTGGCTGCTGCCTCCAGCTCGGCCACGGCAGTGACCACCCCAAATCCAGCCCTTGGTGGGACAAGGGTGGCACTTGTGGGGCCTCGGGAGCAGCCCAGGAGAGGGCTTTGGGCTGCTAAACAGCAAATGTGTGTGCATGGCCTGAACTTAGATGCTAACGCATCTGGTGGATAGCAAGACAAACCTGCCCTCTGTACATTCTTGACCATTTTTTGAGGATAGGGTTCCTGGAACAAGCTTCCCATGTTTCACAGAGGGTGCTCTGTGATAGTAAAAAAAACCTGTAAATCATCTTAAGATGTAGCACATTGCTCCAAAAGACACCTCTGCTCGTGAGATTGTGATAGCTTTGCACAAACACCTGGTGCACTTCCGTCTGAAATCCTCCAGGGGTTTTCACCACTGCCTGTGAAGTGTGGAAGGACAAACACAACCTTTTCACCATGCCCTGGGCTGTGCAATGGGGAACCA
Source organism: Mesitornis unicolor (assembly GCF_000695765.1). Lineage (NCBI taxonomy): Eukaryota > Metazoa > Chordata > Aves > Mesitornithiformes > Mesitornithidae > Mesitornis > Mesitornis unicolor. The sequence continues at coordinate 14,113 of NW_010173857.1, forward strand.
GATGAAAGCAAGTGAGGAGGAAAGTGTGCGGTACACAGCCACATCAATATAGCATTTCCCAAGGCTGAGCCAACCCATGTGATGGGAAGGGTCAGGACCAAATGTGGACAAACCTAAACAATGCTTGAAGCAGGCTGAATTTTACAGAGCTGGAGGAAGTTACAGAGAAGGTATCTCCAAGCAAAGACAACAAGCAGCTGAAGAAGACACAGAATACCAAAACTGCGAGTAATTGTCTATGTAAGGGTGAAACTCCCTCCAGTCAAGGGAGGAAAAGTGAGGTGCCAATAATAAATAACCGTATATTTGAAAGTTGTGGCTGATGTACCAACAAAGCTGAAAATACCTCAGAATTACAACAAAACAGTGCATAATTCAGCTCAGAATTAAGGCACAGGAAAATTTTGGTAACATGTCAAGACAGCTGAAGAGAGCAGTGAGATCTCCTCCCAGAAGAAAGTCCCACGGATGGAGGCATCTGAATGAAGGCAAAATCCCAAGAATGGGCCCTGGGGAATAATTCTGCTGATCTGAAATGATGTGGGGGCTGCCAGTGCTGTGCTGGAGCTCTTCCCTTTGAGCTCCTTGGGTTGGGCTGGTGACAGAGGTGCTGGGCTGGGGTCTGATCCCAGCAATATTCAGTACCGGGCACCATTGGTTTCACTCAACTCCATGGCTGAGATGAAGATATGGCTCTTGGTGTTAAAGCAAGATGTTCAGTCCTCCTAATTTCTGTTCTGCTAGAAATTCTGGGATTTCAAACTTTCCTTTTTTCCGAGTCAAAACCAAGAAAAAATTCTCATCAAATGACAAAAAATGGTTTGGAAAATCTCAGAACAATCTTACCAAGGTGTTGATGTCATTTTGATTTTCCCAGTTGGCTTTAAAGCATAGATTTTGCATGTTTTAGGCAGCCAAGATTAAAATACAGCATTCAGAAGAAAGCCATAGATAATTTTGATTACATTTCCACTGGCCAGACGCAGTTTTTCCTGTGCGATTGAATCAGCATTTTTTGATTGAAAATTTTCCACCCGTTCTAGTTAGAATTGTTCTGGCAGCTGGCAAAGCTTCTGCTGGCTCCAGCATTTGTGTGACCCTGCCATGGGGAAGGGGATGCTCCAAGGCAATGGGTTTAGTGGCAGTGGGCAGTGCTGGGGCAGGCTGAGTCCTGGCCAGGGAGGAGGACAGGGGAGCATGAGGCATAGGGGAAGATGTTCGGAGCATCAAGGCAGGAGGAAGGGCAAAGGGAAAAGTATTAAAAGCATCAGTGAAGAGGCACCTGGCTAAAAGAAGATTTAGAAGAGTTTAAGAAATTGCCTACTTGATAGAAAAACCTGTTCCTGGCTGAAATCCCAGATGTGGCAACTGGTGACAAAGACAGCTGCACAGAGCTGAGCCGTGCAAGCTGCTCTGGGCACACAGAAAGGTGTCCCTGCAGATTCAAAACCAGGCAGATCTGCAGGTGTCATCTCTTGGGTTGTGCAGGAATTTCTCCCTGAAGCCAAGAGAGATGGGGAGCAGCTCTGCAGTGAGGCAAGTAACAGCATTGGCTTACCCAGGGCAGAACAGGCAGGATCCCTCTCTTGGCCCTGGTGGGTCGAGCTGCCCACTTGCACCATGCAGGTGTCAGGGCAGGGGGGGCTGCCCTGCCACCCCTGTTTGGTGGCTGAGTTTGTGGACCTGAGGTTTAACATGCTGAGGTTGGAGAGGGAGTGAGCCAGTCCCCTCCAGCTCTGCCCTCGGGGCTCTGGCAGTGGAAGGAGCACTTGGCCTGAAGCGAGAGACCCTGCCAGCATCCTGCTGACTGCACCACCAAGCAAAGCCGTGTGTTCAGTGGGCAGGGAGGAGTAAGCAGAAAGAGGCTGTGCCCTCCTGAGGGCCCTTGCTCAGACTCCAGTGGATTTGCAGCCATCCGTGGTCCGGAGGCTACATGTCAGCAGTGTGAAGGTGTAAATCAGACTGTTTATCATGCAGAGATGACGTGTGGTGAAACAGCCTGGGTGTAAAATCCTCTGTGACATGCACAGAGTGTCTTCTGCTGGGAGAAGCTGGGATCACAGCCACTGGGACCATCACCCCACCCAGCTCGCAGGGCTCTCTGCAGGGCTAGGGTCCCAGGAACGGCCAAGGCTGGCTGTCACCAGTGCTAGTGAGCCACCTGCCTACCCTGCAGCTCTGTCTCCATAAGGATTTGGCGCTGGTCAATCCTACCTTGCCATCATCTGCAGCATCAGCCTCATGGTTCCCAAGGCAGAGCTGGGGGTCTGCCCCAGTCCCCCAGTGCTCCCCACTGCAGCCCGAGGTCCCCTACGGCTACGGGCAGTGAGGAGAAGAGAGGGTTAAGCTGTCAGCTCTCTAATGTTAAACAGGTGTCAAAGGCACCTCCATATATCTGCAGATTGAAATCAAATTCTTTGCAGTATAAAAAGATAAATTACCCAGGCGATTCCCGCCTCATCCCACTCATCAGGCCAGCGCCAGACGGCAAGCAATTTTTTTTTTTAATGTGCTAACGACCTAATCAAGCAATCAAGTCGGAGAAGATTGCGGAGTGACCCCGAGCATCCATCTGCCAGAGAGACCCCGCCATTCATTTCCATTCTGCCGTGTACTTTCCGGGAAAGGGAGGGAAAAAAATAGAAAAGGAAAAAAAAAATCCTAAACAAATTAACACCCAATTTTCTGTGAGTCTAATTAGTTAAATGAGGAGGTGTTTGGGGTGTCCGTGGGGAAGGAGGGGCTGCCTCTCGGAGAGGGGCCTGGTAACTCCGTGGCATTAATTAGCGCAGGTCAATGGCGTTGTTCCCTGGGGACCAGCTGCTTTAATTTCCCGTGATATTTCAGTGCCTGAGGCCCATCGATTCAAACTGAAATTAACTTATTTTTCAATCAGGCCTGGGCTGCCCCTGGGGCTGACTCTTCCTTTGCCTCCTTCTGAATAGACCTCAAGCAATTTTTCATCTAAAGCTGATGCCTCTGCTTGGCGGGAAGGGAGGGGGGCCGGGGAGAGAGGAGGGTGAGGGAGACAAGAGGAATGGAAATCGGAGAGAGCGCTAATAGATTTCTGTGAGCATCACCCCCTCCACCATCGCCACCCGCCTCCCTCCTCGCTGCCCCCCAGGTCACAGCTCAGAGATTATTCTGCCAATTTTCCGAGAAGATGAGGGGCTTTTCAAACTGGGAATTCAGGGAGAAGCACACGGATCAGCTCCCCCACATCTCCCGCCTCCCCTGAGCATCCGCCCCCATCCCAGCCCTCCCTGCAGGCACCGCTGCCCGCAGCCCCTCGCCGCAGCTCAGACACCCAGTAAATAATGAAAGAAAATCCCAGGCACGAGAGCCAAAAACCTCTAGAAAAAGACACCGTGATGGCAAATTAATTACATCCTGCGGAGAGGAAAGGGACCTGCTCTCACGCTTGGTCCTCACCGCTCCTGCAGGGGAGGGAGGAAGACACCCGGCAGCTGCTGCGTGGGGGAAGAGGTCGCGGTGCTTTTGGGATGAGCATCCACGTGTCTGCCTTCATCCGACTGCACAAGCAAACACGTGTTCTCATGCAAGAGGGGGACTGACACACTTTCTCTCCCTAAAAACCTGTGTCCCTCTTTGTCGCCTGCCCCAGGTTTGGTTCCAGAACCGCCGGGCCAAATGGCGGAAGAGGGAGAAGTGCTGGGGCAGGAGCAGTGTGATGGCCGAGTACGGGCTCTACGGTGCCATGGTGCGTCACTCCATCCCGCTGCCCGAGTCCATCCTCAAGTCTGCCAAGGATGGCATCATGGAGTCCTGCGCCCCGTGGCTCCTGGGTAAGAGAGCAGCTGCCTTCGTGGGGGATGGTGAGTGGGTCAAGACAAAGTGGGGGGAATGCAAGGAAGAAACTGGAGCCGTGTTAAAAACACAGGTGGAGGGTGGTGGGGCAAGGTCCCCCTGCCCTGCTGCTCTCCACCCTCTCGACCCCTAATGGTCCTCATCAATATGGTCTGACTGCTCATCCCAAATCACTGCTGGTCCTTGGATTCTGACCTGCAGGATCTGACCAAGACAGGGAATTTGCTCCCCATGCTCAGGCTGGTGTTAGCCTTCGACTGCCATGGAAATATCCCTTGTGCCCAATCCTAGAGCAGAGGCTTCAACCCTTGCTCAAGGCAGGAGGTCATCCCAGTCTGACTCTTCCAGCTCTGTGAATGCTTGTGTGGAGTGCCAGGACCCCCAGATGAACTCTCCCTACCCCCAGTTCCAGGGAGAACACACTGCTGGCTCCTCCTACTCTCAGCACCTGGGGGAGCTGCATTTTTGCCTGGTTGCTCTTAGTTTTCTGTGCAGACATGGAGGTGGTAGCTACCCTACCATGCTCTTGCTCTTTGCTTCCTGCTTTCCGACCTTTCAAGCTGGTTCTGCCCCAGAACTAGTGTCTGGCATCTTGAAAATGGGCTGTCCTGTCCTTTTATCTGTGTGAAACAGAGAGGCAGAGGGGTGGGTTGTGTGAGGAGGGGGTTGATACAGGAATAGGCAATGAGGGATCTCCCTCCCTAGCCTTGATGAAGCTCAGGTGACTGTGCTGCTATCTGAGACCCTCATACCCGTGTAGGGACAAGTTAGCTTTAGGTTCATGGAAGGAAGTTAAGGGGAGAGTAATTACAGACCTTTGGGGCAGCCCTGAGGCTAAGGATGCCATGGCAGGGCTGAGAGGGGGGCCAGAGCGAGTGGCTCGCTGTGACTGCTGCATGAAGCGAGGGTTTCTGCTTTTCCTTAATTCTGGCCTCTCTTTATCTTTGCTGTTTTCAGTTCAAGATGGCTTTCCCATGCCCAGGCGCTTTTCTAAACCCGAATACCAACAATTCTTTTTAGGGATGCACAAAAAGTCTCTGGAGGCAGCGGCTGAGGCGGGGAGGAAGACGGAGGTGGAGCGCCAGGCCCTGCCCAAGCTTGACAAGGGTGACAAAGAAGAGAGGGGCCCGGATCCCAAAACCACCATTTCCCAGGAGGAACTGAGAGAAAACAGCATTGCCGCCCTCAGGGCCAAAGCTCAGGAGCACAGCACCAAAGTCCTGGGGACCATTGCTGGGGACACCCCAGCCCCCAGCAGAAAGCCTGAGACAGGGGAGGAGGCAGCAGCGGCGGAGGACGAGAGACAGACGGAGAAGTTGAACTCGTCGCAGAAGGAAGAGAAGTTGATGTAGGGGGGGAAGAGGCGGCAGAAGCCAGTCCTGACAGACACTGTGTCCTCCGGGGGTCGTGTTCCCCCCTGGACTTGCCAGGCCCCCCTGGACACCCCTGCCCGGGGAGCGGGGCCCCAGTCTATGCGTTTGCGGCTGCCTGGCAGGGGTGACCCCTACCTGCTCCCCTTGAGCATACCCCTGCCCCTTGCTCCTCCATCCTGCTGGGCCTTCCTCACACCCCCACCCCTTGCTTTTGGGGGACCAGGAAGTGTCCCATCATCGTCGCCCACATGAGAGGACACCGAGATTTTGGGTCTCTCTGGCCTCACAACCAGCTCTGTGGCTTTCTCCTCCTGCTCCAGCCCCAGACCCCATCTGCCATCCTGGAGCAAGCCTGTCCCCTGCTGCCATGCCCCTCCTCGGTGCATGTCTCTCCCCTGTGCTGCCTGGGTCCCTTCCCCTGCTGCCCCATCCTGCTGTGCCCCAGGCAGACCTGACACCTTCCTGCAGCCATCACCTCTGCCTCTGGCCCAGGCTGCAGCAGGACAGGCCCATGCCAGTGTTTGCATGAAATGGCGACTCTCCATCCAGGGTGGTTTGCATCTTCCGCCTGTCTACCCCCGCCTGGTGCTGGAGTCTGCCATGAAGGGACTGCAGCTTTACAGTGGCTGAGTTTTGCCTCCATTTGGCAGGACAAGGCAAGTTTAGCTCATAGGCGTGACACCCTGGTGCCTCATGGCACCTTGAGGTGACCCCAGCTCATGCTGCTGGCTCCCACAGGGCTGGCCACCACAGCTGGGTCTGACTCTGTCCTAAACGCCAAAGCTCTGCACCCCTGCAGAGGGGCCGAATGGTGAATTTATTTACTGAATACGTTATTCCAGGCGAGACAACAACACACGCCCAATGTATTTATTGAATTAAATTTGTCCAGCTCACCCTCTGAGTGTTAAAGGGAATGACAGCCATGCACTTCCCCTCCAATACACCCCATAACAGGTACATACGTCTCCCAGCTGGCCCCACATGAGCACACGCAGACCCACGCAACCAAACCCACTCTGTGGTACCATCACCTTCCCATCCCAGTAAGGCGCTATTCTCCCCCCGGAAGCTGTAGGACAGTGACTTCCAGGCAACCCTTTCTGTCCTGCTTTCAGCTGTGAGCACCCTTTCCCCAGAGCTACTGTTTTTCTTCCGTCAAAGGTTAAGCCTCTTCATCCAGCCCGTTTGTCTTTGTCCCCCAGTCGTTTGACGTGTTAGATGATAGCCCATGGTGTGTAAATAATGTATATACAGTGAGAAAAGAATTCAGTATTGAGGTGTTTGAGATATGGAGCTGTAACAACTTCTAGTCATCCAGCATCTGTGATTTATGTGCCATTTTCTGTAAAGATATGAACAAGAATAAAACTAAACTGGAATACTGTGTATGAGTCCAATCACCTGTGTTCAAGGAGGGTGAATTCAGCCAAAGCTAAGAGGGGTTGGACATCAGACTGTAGCCAGAAAGAGGTGGGAGCAGCACAGAGAGAGGCCTGCACCTTCCTCCCCACCCAGGTATGGAGAAGAATAGGTTTGGGTGCTGGTCTCCCTTTGTGGTGAAAGGCAAAGCTGAAGGGGGTGTGTCTGTGCTTGAGGCTGATGTTCAGTGTGATGGCATGGATCTGATTAGAGAGCAAGTCACTTCAGCATCCAGAACAGCCCTGGTGCTTTGAGTGACCCCACGTCACAGACGCCCTGGCATCAGAGAGCTGGGCAGACCTTTGGGCAGGCTCACTCCCTCTGCAGGGCCAAGCTGGCCTGAGGAGTGGAGGGAGCTTGGTGAGAGGGAGCGGCACCAACAGGGATTTCCAGCAATGAGAGCTGGATTTGAGAGCAGCGGGAGCCCATATCGAGTTACCAGAGCAGGAAATGAGATTCACGTGCCCTACTAATGGCATCTGTGGATGGTCTGATGGAAAAACCTGATGCCTTACAGGGGAAAAAGGGTGAGGCAGAGCAGACAGACATGAGAGACTTCACCTGTGGAACAGTGAGACTGCTTGTGCTTGACTTTGTGGAGGAGCTGCAAGCCCACAGGACTGCATTTCCCTAGGGGGACATAGCCTGTGTAGGTCCTCACCTACACCCTCTGGGGGTAGCTCTGATGCAAAACCAAGTGTGCGGTTTGGGCTGAGTGCATCTACCTTCAAATAGTGCCCATCACCCATACTGGTGTTCAGCCTGTGCACCAAACATACCAGCCCTGCAGGCCACAAGTGGTGTCACACTGTGAAGAGCAGAGAGGAGATCTACCAACCTTTTCCTCCTGCTGTTGATCCCATCGGTGTGCCTGGCTGAGCACAGCACTGCTTGCAGGCGGAACCTTATTCTGCTCTGCTCTTGTGCCCTCTGGGAAAGGAGGATAACCTGGTCAATACAATTAAGGAAATCTGCAAGCTCTGCCTTAAAAAAAACACCATCCTTGTAAGGCCTGAAGAAAAGGCAGGCAGAAAAAAAAGCTGTTTGGAGGCAAAGAGGCAGCTTAGCTTTGCTATAGTGAGTGGTGGGAGGTCTTTCATGGCAAGCCACCACCTTCTGCTCCACCATGGCCTTGATTAGTGCTCCCAGTCCAGCCTGTGGTTCAGAGCAGTCTGAGGTGTTTGGAGGAGGCAGAGAGTTCAGCCCAGCTCGCTGGAGGGGACAGCCCTGACAGCTGCCCAGCAATGGGGTGCAATGGGATGTGATATCCCCCTCTTGCAGCTGACAGTCAGAGGAGAAAATCCTTCCTTGGCCTCCCAGTTACACCACCATCTAGTGCCTTGCACGGGATGGGCCTTAATTCTGGGAAGGGGCCGATCCTATCACCCAAGGATAGCACAGAGGGGACCCCAACTTTCACACGTGAGCTGCTCCAGGTTGCCCTTGTGACCAGCTGAGGATCAGGGGGCTGCAGTGGGGGGCTGTGGGGAGTGAGGGGATGGGTATGAGGGGAGAGAGGTGAGCAAGGGTGAAGCAGAGAGGTCCAGGGACTCAGTGCAGCCCTGGACAAGTGGGAGTGGGAGCAGGCTAGTGCAGCCTGGCTTGGGCACCTCAGTCCCCGCAGGGTTCCCAGGCACACGCTGAACCTGGCTGCGGTTCAAGAGCGGCTGTCAGGACTCAAATTAGCATGAAGGTTATTTTCAGTCAAACATTTCTACGGCCCACCCCTTTTCCCTCCCTTAAACGGATTGGATTTCTTTTCCCTCTAGTGCTCTGGGAGCGAGGAGGAGAGGAGCGAGGTGGGGGACAAGGGGCGCCCCGGCTCCCTGCACAGGGGAGCTTTGTGCCCAGTTGGCTCAGGGCGACATAGCCCCAGCTCCCACGGGGGCACATCTTTCCTGGACTGAGTGTCTGAGTGGCAACAAGGGCTCCAGGCACATACATCTCCTCGGTGAGAGACAGGCGCCCCATGATGATGGCCAGGCTGCTGGCCAGGGCTTGCTGCCCTAAAGCTTTTCCTCAGGCTCCCAGATATCCCCCTGGGTTGGCAGCTGCCCGAGCCTGGAGCCATGGGCCCCTCACTGCCTACATGCCTGAAGCCACTGCCTTTCTTGGACCCAAGGACCACCAGGACTTGTACAAGGTGTCGGTGGAACAAGGGGACGCCTTCTGGGGAGCGCTAGGGAGGAGCCGGCTTACCTGGATCACCCCCTTCCACTCCGTCCAGGACTGCGACCTGCGCCAGGGCAGGGTCTCCTGGTTCCAGGGTGGGCAGCTGAACGTGGCAGGTAAGGAAAAGAGGGAGAGGGACATGGGAGCCCATCAAGTGCCGGTGGGTATCTCTCTGTGAAGCGCTGTTGGTCCAAATTATGAGACAGACCTCTCAGAAATCAGGCCTTACGTGGTCCATTTGGGCAAGAGAATGGGAGTTATTTGCCTTTGGGATTTGAGAGCTTATTCTTCCTCCTTTTGTGTTTGTTTCTTTTCCTCCTCGAAAACTACAAATGGCCAGGAGAAAAAAGGCATTTTGGTATGCAAAGTGAGGCTGCTGCACTGTCCCATGACCTCAGTAGCAGGTTTAAGGAAAGCACAGAGTGGAACGAAGTTTCTGAGGAAACCGCAGCTGCCAGCAATGCAGGAAACTTTTCTCAGAAGAATTACAGCCAAAGCCTCAGCCTACCACGTCCCTGGAAAGCCAGGGGCTGTGCACTCCTGGCCCTGCCTCTCTCCCATCTTGGACAAATGCACCCTGCAGTCTTCCTGCAGAAGCTTCGCTTCATCCTATATTTGTTATATTTAGGAGCATCGCTTCTAAAAAACTGCCCCAGTCTGCCCCAGAAGCAGCTGGAAGGCGGTGCTGAGTGGAGTGATGGCTGAGTTAATGTTTGCCAGGCCCGCAGAAGGCACTGGGGATGTGACCTCCAAAGGGACTGCGGGGAGTTTCTGCTCCCAACTGCATTAGGTTGCAATTAGGAGGGAAGCTGACCATGGGGATTGGTGGGTATTGGAGTGGTGAGGAGTGTAACAGGTTTGGGAAGGTGCTAGTGATCTACTGGCTGGTATCCATGAAGGATGTTTCAGTGGATGCACAAGGCTGATGCTGAGGAGACTCACACATAGCCCTGACTCTGATCTGAAAACAGGACTGCCAGTGCTGGCTTTGTGGGAATTAAGGGGTACTGAGGGCTGCTCTGGCAATGAGACTGGGTCATCTTTTCCAGTGAACTGTCTGGATCGACATGTCCACGTAGACCCAGACAAAGTGGCCTTAATCTGGGAGAAGGATGAACCAGGAAAGGAGGTACAGGTCACATACAGGTCAGTACTTACCTCTGAACATATGTGAGAAATGTATTGCAGCGTGCATGAACACTTCACAGGGGTTATCTGCTGGTGGGCATCATATGAGAGGATGCAGCATCCCTCTGGGTAGGTAGATCAACAGGATGGTGGCTGCTGACTTGCCTCTGCTGATGTGGGGACTTCAGCCCACCTCCTGATTAACCTTCTGGACCCCAAGGGGTCCCTAACCACATGTGGAGGCAGACGCAAGCTCCTTGTGACAGCACTGCAATGTTTGTAGGTAAGATCCCATGGGAAAGTCACATGTGTGCCTTCCCAGCAAGGTTCCTGGTGTCTAAACTTGCAGGTGAATGCTCTGCAAGACAGTCCAGATTCACAGCCACATGGGTGTTGGGGAAGTCCCGTGCTCATCTGCACATCAACAGTGCTGCTGGGTTTGGCCCTCTGGCGATCTGGGGCCCCCACCTTCCAGCACAATTTTGCTGCTGAGTTTCTCTCTGAGTCTCTCGCTGTGTGTAAATCCCTGTACACATAGCATGAGTCCCTCTACCGCTTTGGCTCCAGACCTCACGTGACAAACATGACTGTCCTCCCCCTGCCAACCTCCCTGCATGGAGAGCCCTTCCACAAAATGGGTCACTGCCAGCCAGGCCATGGTTTCTGGGAGGGACATTTCTGTGGACAGGCATTGTTTTGCCCAGCGCTTTCCTACAGCTGTTGCTCTCACTGGTGGGCACAAGCTCCAGAGGACGTGACCTTCCCAGCTTAAGCAAAGCATGAAGCCCTGTTTTCATGGGAGAAGATACCCAACTTCTCATGCACAGCCTCCAGCAGTGCAGGGTAGAGTGTGCTGCTTGTGATAAATGCGCAGCTTGTCATTGGAAAGTTACCTGACGTGGGGTGGGCTTGCTGACTCACAGGAGTTGCCAGTGGCCATTGCTGGCCCTATGGCTTGCTCCTCATGTTGACCAGTGTGTGTCAGGCTCTGTACAGAGGCCATTCTGACTTACTTCTTTTCCATAAATAATGGCCCATGTTAGTGACTGTCTCTTCTTTTTCTTCCCACTGACATTTTACAGCTCTCCCATGGACTTACACCATGGAGAGGTTAGGGTACATAGGGATGCGAGCTGCATACCTGTGACTCTGAGTTCCCCCATCTCTATGCACATGGATAAGATCTGCAGGAAAGTCTCTAACTGTGGCACTGTTTCTTTGGGCAGGGAGCTGCTGGAGCTGACATGCCGCCTGGGAAACACCTTGAAACGGCAAGGGGTGAAACGAGGTGACAGGGTGACGATCTACATGCCCCCTTGCCCGCTGGCGGTGGCTGGCATGCTGGCCTGTGCCCGCATCGGGGCTGTGCACGCTGTGGTGTTTGCTGGGTTCAGTGCGGAGTCCTTGGCAGATAGGATACGAGATGGTAAGAGCCAGTGGGTAACAGGGACATGCCCGGGGTTTTCCTTAGGGGACAGTGCTGAGCTTGTTGTTTTGGAAGCTGGGGGGCTCAGGGGTGTGCTGATGGCAAAGCTTTTCTGAGTCAGGCTCCCTGGGTTAAGTGAGGGTGTCCTGCCATGATGTATGGCCATGGAGCACAGATTAGCATACCAGGGAATGGCATAGGCTCACTAAATAGCTTTTGTCCCATGGGATGGACTGGTTCTCTCCTTCATCCAAGGGACTGGAGGGCTGGGGTACAGCATCTCCTCTGAGGTGATGCCACACAGGCAGGAATGAATGGGAAACAGGGATGCAAAGCTGCTGGCTTAGTTAAACAGAGGACATGAGTAACAGGCACTGGGAGACAGAGGGAGAGGTGCAGGGTCATGGCAAAGCCAGGCTGCTGTGTGACCGAGGGCGAGGGACAGAGCTGCTTATGTGGCTCTTTTGCCTTCTGCAGCCCAGTCGGAGACGGTGATCACAGTGAATCAGGGGCTGAGAGGCGGCAAGGTTATCGAGCTGAAGAAGATGGTGGACCAGGCTGTGAAGCAGTGCCCAGGAGTCAAACGGGTCCTGGTTTCCATGAGGACTGACAGCAAGGTTCCCATGACAGCCTTGGACGTGCCACTGGAGGAGGTGAGAGGCTGCCTGGTGCTACTGCCGCTACTCCTGGCTAATGTGTCCGCTCTGGGAGCAGGGGTGGGGCCTGGCTGGCCACGACAGTTTTGTTAGCATTGACAAGATGTGAGGACGTCGTCCTGCAGCAGCAGCAGCGGTAGATGGAGCTGCACACAACTTCAGGAGAGACCCAGGAGCCATAAGGAGGGGAAACCGGTGGCACTTCCCACAGCACCAGCACCAGTCAGGGGCAGGCAGTGCAAAGCAGGGTTGTAGCAGGGTGGACCAGGGGCTAGAAACACCCCAGAGATGGGCTGTGAGCCTGGCCTTGGACTGCCACCGCAGTCACACACTGCTATGTGGGTGGACCTGACACCCTGCATGAGTGCTGCTGTCACAGCTCGTGTCACACGCAGGCAGTGAGGGTGCTCGTGTGCCCATTATTCCTGGCACGAAGGACGACCAGGCTGCCAGCACAGAGCACTGTTTCTGAGGAGATTAATCCCTGCCGTGCATTTCTGTTAGCTCCTCGGCACTGCACAGAAGTCTCCCTACCTCTGCTCATGCCATTTGCAAGCAATTAGTGCTCGAAAGGCTTCCTGGAAGGCTTCTGCACTGGTCAGAGCAGTGGCTGTGCAAAAATAGCTGCCTCTTACTCAGCAGGTCTGCTCCGGCTGAGGAGTGTTTGCCAGCTCAGCAAGGCAAGGGAGAGTTCAAGCTGGGGAGCAAGGGGAGCAAAGGTGCAGTGGTGGGGAGGATGAGATGGGGGGGACAAGGGTGGCACAAGGGGTCAGATGGAGGGCCTGGGGAGAGGTGCATAAGTGGGTGTAGGGCCAACACAGGGAAGCCTGCGAGACCCCAGGTGAGAAGTGCTGTCCTCTCTCCTGCAGGAGATGATGAAGGAGGATGCATGCTGTGAGCCTGCTGCCATGGACAGTGAGGACATGCTGTTCCTCCTTTACACATCAGGCAGTACCGGCAAACCCAAGGGTCTGGTTCATTCCCAAGCTGGTTACTTGCTGTTTGCTGCTCTCACACACAAGGTAATGGATCCCAGCCACAGAGCAGTTCATGGGTAGTGCAGGGAATAGATGTGCTACCTTTGTGTTTTAATCTCATCTTTAGCTGGACCAAAGTCTTTGGAAAGCCCTCCTAGGGCATCAACCCAGTAGAGTACATCTGCAAACAGGTAGTGGGGAAGAGCAACACATGCTCCAGAGCAGGGCTTCCCAAACACGTACTCCTCTGAGCAGCCTGTGTAGTTTTATATTACTGAGTGAGGGGGAAGGAGCCAGTTTGCTCCTGAAACCTCTGGCTTGCTTTCCCCAAGTGTAACTATCCCAGGTCAGGTGGGAGGTCGAAGGCAGTGCTTCTGGGAGGAACACATTTGAGGATACCTGTAACACCTGGTGAGCGCCCTCAAGACACAGGGTCTATACCTGCAGAACGTGGGTCATCTTTAGGAAGAGAAAAGCCTTTAACCCCTAACATCCCCAAAGCAAACTCTAACAGAGCTGGATAAAGGGCAGCGAGCACAGCATGGAACAGCACAGGGCTGCAGGAGTGGCTGCGAGGGACATTTCCTAAGACATTATATGGAGTCCTCTGGAAGAGGGTGTTCCTCCCTGAACAGTCCCGTAGCTTTGGGTCTGACTCTCCCTGTATGTGACTGAAGTTCCAGTAGCGCCTCAGACCCCACATTCTATGAGCCAGCAAGCTAGAGCTGGCTGGGCCTTCTCTGCCAGCCATGGTTACTGAGGTGGGTGCAGGGGGTGCGATAAAGTCTTTGGTTTTGCTGTTAGCTAAGCTGTCTGCACAGCTGTGCCCTGTACAATATGTGACCCTCGCGAATCCCCTTCCCTTGCATGGTTGTCCTGAGGGCAACAGCTCAGGAGGAAACGGCTGATTTGGGAACCCAAATGCATCTGAGCTGGTGTGTGAGCATGGGGGCTGTCATCCAGGATAGCGATGCAGGGAGTGAGCAGCACGTGGTCACATTAGCACTCAGAGTGCTGGATACTGCGCCACAGGGCTGGCACGCTCAGATCTCTCAGCTGGATGGGGCAGACCGCTGCTGCCATAATTCACTGCTCAGTTAAAACAAGACAGAATGAGCAGGGGAAGTTTCCATGACGAGCACTCTGGAGCACTTGAGGCCCCAGAGTCCCCAGCTGGCAGCTTGCAGGCAGGGAGCTGCAGGAAGGGATGGGAAGGTCTAGACCAGCAGATGCCAGAGCAGAAGGCAAGAAGCAATGGGCTAGCAATGGGAGACTGGCCCCTGGGGAGCTTTCCTGGTGCCAAGTAAAGGAAACGAAGGAGAGCGCTTACGGAAGCTGGACATGTTGCTGCCAGGGTTTTCCCGAGTGTTTACTGTGCATTTGGAGTCCAGCAGTGGCCTGTGGTAGTTCTATACTGCGTTGCCCTTGCCTACAACTCCTCTCCTTCCATATGGTCAAATAGGTGTGGAGGGACCATCCTCATCCTAAAAGTTCTCCAGTTTTGATGCTGCAGGATACATGGATCAGCCTTGTCTAAATATCAGCAGAAGGAAGGAAAGGCTGCAGCTCTCCCCCTCAGAAAAGAGCAAATTTGGCTGTACTTTTTCTTTTTTTTTAAGAATCTCTCTCCTCCTGTACCTTCATAAAGTACCTGACATCTTAATTTCTTGTTGGTTTTATTTTTGCAACAGTGTTTAAAAAACTCTCCACAGGAAGGTGTCACTGCTGGGGTGGTGGGAAGGCTGAAGGATGCGATAGAGATAGAGCTGAGAATGGATACGCTGCTCCCCGCTGTCCCCCTCGCTGGCAGGGCTGGCCCAGGCTGTACCCCTCACTGCCTCTCCTCTCTTTTGCAGTACGTGTTCGACTACCAGGACAGGGACATCTTCGGCTGTGTGGCAGACATTGGCTGGATCACGGGGCACACCTATGTGGTCTATGGCCCCCTCTGCAATGGTGGCACGACAGTCCTTTTTGAGAGCACACCTGTCCATCCCAACCCTGGTGAGTGAGAGGGTGTCTCAGGGGAGCGAGGACATGCCACAGACACCCTGCAAGACCTACTCCTGGCAGGGAGCTGGCAGCTTGATGTCAATTCAGGAGCCATGGAGCAGGAACAGGGAGCCACAGGAGCAGACCATGGGCTGTGCCCAGCAGAGTGCTGCAAGGCAAAGTCTTCTCTCTTCAGGAAGCCACTGCTGCTTCACCAGGGGTGAAGCTGTTTCTCTTTATCCCTCCCTGCAGCATGGAGAGTAGCAGAGATAGGTGATGTGGAGGAAAAGGTGTCACTGCTGCTCCTGGGCTGCTGTAGTCCTTCCCAGCATGGAGTTAGCTTGCTGAGGGTCCTAGCACTGCTAGACAGCCCTTGCTCTCACCTCCTCTCCCTCTATCTTGGTCTTTGGGCTGGGAGGACCTGTGTGAATGGTTACAGGCCCTGTTTCCATTCTAGGCCGCTACTGGGAAACAGTGGAGAGGTTAAAAATTAACCAGTTCTACGGGGCACCCACTGCCATCCGCCTGCTCCTGAGATATGGCGATGAATGGGTGAAGAAGTATGACCGCTCTATTGGCTCAGGTAACTGCTGGTGGCATAGGCTAGAGCAGCAGATCCTTGGGCATCAGGTTGTACCTCTTCCCATAAATGCCAAGAGCAGCAGCACATGAGAGCAGAAACTCAGGAGGCTGAGCTATTTGAGGGTGGCTCCATGAGCAGGCTCTTGGAAGCTGTCTCTTTGACCTGATCTTTCAGCTCTGTCCCCCTGTCTTTCCCCTTGCAGTGGGGGAACCCATCAACAAGGAGGCGTGGGAGTGGTACTTCCGCGTGGTCGGCGAGTCACGGTGCCCAGTAGTGGACACGTGGTGGCAGACTGGTGAGATGCGTGTCCCCTGCTTCCAGCTTCTGCTCTGCCAAGCTTTAGGAGTGACCTGCTGCTTTGTTGGCCAAGTGGGAATGGTTGTTACTGACACTCTTGTATAAGTAATTCTGTAACAGGCCATGGCCACCAAAACATGAGAGAAATGGCATTTAAAGCTAACCTAGAAAAGTATGGGGCAAACCCAGCCCCAGCCTGTGATCCGGCAGGGTGCAGTGAGGGCCAGGGCAAAGGCTGGTGGCCAACAGTGCTACCTGACTTTCTTCTTGTCCCTGACTTTGATGAGCCTTACAGTTTCTTTTGCTTCAGAAACAGGAGGCATCTGTATCTCACCCCGTCCTTCTAATCCTGGAGCTGAAATCCTTCCAGGCATGGCTATGAGGCCCTTTTTTGGGATCAGCCCCTCTCTCCTGGACGACAAGGTACATTTATAACCAGCAGCCCAGGCGCTGGCTCAGCCTGCTTTCCCCCAGGTGCTTGCAGCCTGTACACTCGATGACAGGAGAGGAGATCTCCAAGTGTGTCTTTCCTGCTCACCTCTACCAGATGGCAACCTTCTTTACTGGAAAGGGACTAACAGTGAAGCTGTTCTTCCTACTAGTGCAGAAGCCGAGTTGTTTTCTAGCTTGCTCTAGGACAGGCTGTGCTGCTGGGAGAGACTGGGCCTGGCCCCTTGGAAACAGTGGCACAGGACTTTCCTCACCACCTCTGGCATTGCCATCACAGGGTTGTTACCAGATATAGTGGTAAAAACAGGCAGTGACCAAATATCCCGAGTACTCTCAGCCATGGTTACTGAAAGGTAACTATTTCACAGGGAAATGTCCTTTTGGAAAACAACATCTCTGGAGCCCTTTGCATCTCGCAAGCCTGGCCAGGTATGGCACGAACCGTTTACAATGACCACAAGAGATTTCTGGAAACTTATCTGGCTCCTTATCCAGGTAAGGAAAACACGTGGCAGGCCACTGTGGAGGTGTTTGGTTGGGTCTGCCTCCTGGTTTTCTGCATGGGGGCAGGACTCAGGAGGGCTGGCACTGCTGCTTCATTCTGCCACAGACCCTCCATGGTGCAGCTCACATGCTCACTGCAGCAAGTGACCACGGCATGGATCTGGCCACTGCAGGGTTTTTCTTCACTGGGGATGGTGCGTATCGTACCCATGAGGGCTATTACCAGCTGACAGGACGGCTGGACGACATCATTAACATCAGCGGGCACCGGCTGGGCACTGCGGAGGTGGAGGATGTTGTGGTAAGACGTGGGGTGGGAGGTAAAGCCAACTGAGGGGGCTGCGAAGGAACACTGGTGGTGCTCAGGAAGCCTCCTTGAAGTACCCAGACAGAAACAAGCTGCTGCAGCAGCAGGGAGCAGTGTTGGACCCATGGCCTGCCTGTGGGAACGGCTTCCCACTCTCCCTTCCCTTCTCACTCTCTGTGACAAAGCCTGACAAAGTTGTAAGTGGCTGAATCCCAAAACAGCAGCTGGGAATGTTAAGGATGCACGTCCATGGGCCAGTAAAGATCGTGGGACCCAGCGGAGCAACCTGGAGGCGCAGAACAGGGTGTAGAAGGCGCAAGCCTAAAGCAGCCAGGGGCAAGGGAAGACTCGGTTTGCAGACAGACCTGCTGAGCCATGAAAGAAAAAGGGCAGAGGCCATTGGAGGCCCTTCCTTATCTCTCCCCATTACTGTGGGCTGCAGCAGCCAAGCCAGGTCAGGGCAGCTCCCTGGTGGCAGCCAGCCTGCAAAAGCAGTGAGCCAAACCTCAGCCCTGTTCCCTTCCAGAACCACCACGTGGCAGTGGCAGAGTCTGCTGTCATCGGCTACCCACACGAGATCAAGGGAGAAGGTAAGAAGCTTGCTTTCCTGTCCCTGAAACCTCTCTCCTGGGGCTACTGCACCGCAGTGGGAAGTGGCACTGTCACACCAGCCCCTGGTAGCAATGCTGGGCCACCACCATACAGTGTTAGTGGGGATCTAGGCACAGCCATCACAACCTGCACTGAGACCAGCTGGGCTTTGCACAAAGCAGCAGCACCATGGCCAAAAGCACCTACAGCTCAGGCTACAGAGCATCCCCTGAGGCCACCAGCAGAGAGGGACCTCTCCTGGCATTTGGATGAAGCAGGCCCTCAGAAGCATGGTATGCACAGTGCTCAGTAACCTTGTGGTCCTGCTGGCAGGAGCCTACGTGTTTGCTGTGCTGAAGAAGGACAGCGGCTACACAGAGGAGATCCTCACTGCTGAGCTACGGGAGCTCATCTCAAGGAAGATCGCGAAGTATGCAGCTCCAGAATACGTTCAGGTAACACATGCAGGCTGGTCCAGCACCCACCGTGACAGCCTGGCCAACCCCTTTCCCTCAGCTTTAGCTGTGCTGCTCCCCACCACAGGTCACACACCGGCTGCCCAAGACACGCTCGGGAAAGATTATGCGTCGGGTGCTAAGGAAAATCGTGGAGGACAAGGCCAGTGAGCTTGGGGACCTAACCACCCTGGACGACCATGAAGCCGTGCAGCAGATCATAGAGGGACACAGGCACCTGGTGGAGGGACAGAAGAGCTGATAGCTTGGCTCTGCCAGCAGCCACCTCCTGCTCGTCCACTGCAGAACTGGGGCTACATCCAGAAATGTCACTAAGCAACTGATCGCCCATAAGTGCTCAGAGACTGTTCCTCCACTGCAGTCTCAGAGTGACCTCTCTGCAACAGAGACCCTTAAAGCCTCTGCCTCCACGCACCCGTGGGAGAGAATGTGACTCATCACAGGCAGGACAGTAAAGGGAGGCAAGGTCTGTTTCCTCCCCTAAAAGCAGAACGCCAAAAGCCCTCTTTGGGGTCCCTTGAGCCTTGCAGTAGCTGTGGAGGTGGCAGCAGGGCAGAGTGCCCAGACTTGGATGGGTATATTACTCCTACCACTGCTCTGCTCTTCAGCAATAGCCTAGTTCAGGACCATTGCCAATATACAAGCATCTCCTCCAAAGCAAACCTCAGAAGGAAAAGATGCAGCAGTCTGGCTAAGAAATACTGACTCTCCTCATAAATTTCATTGGAAAACAGGCCCCAGGTTTTAATACAAAAATGTTCCTTTGACCTGTAGTCCTGTGTCATAAGGACAGCGGAGATATGCCCCTTCTCTGTGCCAGCATTCTCCTCCCCTTACAGTGCATCCCTCGGCTCCTGCTGAGGAGCACAACCCTCAACAGAGCCACAGGTACAGAGAAGTCCATTCTGCAGAGCTGTATATCAAAGAGACAGAGGTCCTAGTGAGGCACAGAGGGCAGAACAGGAGGCTGCATCTTCTCTTTGGGCAGCTGAGCAGCTCAGCCCCTTCCCCAGGGAGGCAGGAGAAGGATGGCACAGATGTGTCTGCTCCTGGTAGAACCCCACACCGTGAGTTCAGACTTGGCTCTGGTGTCCATCAGCAAAGCCCAGACCTGCTCTTGCAGGGGGTGAATCCCTTGTTGACAGCTGCTGGCTCGCCAGCTCCAGGTCTGCCATTCAGAGCTCGCCCATGCGTGTGCAGGTTCTGTGGCTGGCCAGACAAGGGCAAGTTTTTCAGCATCCTTGCCCAGCTGGGAGCCGCTTCATCTTCTCACATCGAGTGAGCTCCCATCTTCCCTCCCCATGAAGTTTCAAAATCCAGCTGTGGAACTGCAATTCAATAAGATGACGACTGAGGGATGTCTCTACGAGGGCATGTTCTCCCACAGTGAGACTCTCCAGCCTCAGTCACTCCCCTCTGCTCAGCAGGGACCCTCTCCACCTCCCCTGTCTTGCCACCACCGGGGAGGTGTGGAGCACTGTCTCTCCACCTCACCTTTTCCAGGCTGGCCCTATGTCCCACGCTGATCAGTGTCATGCCCAGCTGAAGGCACAGACGGTACAGTTCGTGCTCCACCTCTTCTGTCAAGGCACTGGTGGCTTCATCTAGCACTGAGAGAAAAGTCATAAGCCCCAAAAACCCTCTCCCAACCAGTCATTTCACCCTAGGCAAAAGAGCAACAACTGCTAAGAACATCTCACATATTAACTGGAGCTCACCAAAAGCAGCTGCAGAAGGCAAGTGAGGAGAAGCCCAAGGACTCTTATTTTCCTCTGGTACAGCTGGTGTCAGCCAACTGGGAAAGCTGCCCTTCCCCACGAGCCCTTGAATCCAACCAAGCAGCACTGTTCACCTCAGATCTCTTCCTCAACAGCTGCCAGCTACTGCCTCATCCTCATCATTGGGAAAGCCAAGACACGACCTTCCCAAGGCAGGCCGTGTGCCAGAGCGCTGGGCTGAGCAGTAGCCTATGCACCCCTCCAGCCCAGACCATGCCTGGAGCATCCAGGACAGCCTTGGGCACCTTCCTGTCTGTTAAGAGTAAATACTACAGAACTGGAGCAGATAAACTGAATTTGTTTTACGTCATTTCTACATTTTAGTTTACAATCCACGGGTTCTTTATGTGCAGACTGCACTCAAGCTTTACCACCCACCACACAGATATTGAAATGCTTTCACCCCTGAATCCTCTGTGTGCTACTCTGCTAAAATAATGGCCAAGATGAAACACATTCCTAACAGAAATGGGATTTCATGAGCTGTCTTGGTACTGGCTTTTCTTTACACCAAAGGCCCTGCCTTTCCCCCCTCTCCCCCTCTTTTCTTTCACAGTCACCCACTCACCTGCATATTTTGGCTGGAGGTAGAAGAGCCGTGCAAATGACAGCCTCTGCATCTCCCCTGGGGACAGGATGTCATACCTGCAGCAGGGTCAAGAGTCAAAATCTTGCTCAACAGAGAGTGCATTTGCTGAAGAGCTTATGGTTGCTGATATTAGAGACACCAGCAAATGTCCCTGAGTGTCCCCTGTCCCCCTTCCCCCCTCCATGCTGGGACTGGCCTCTGTGCACAGTCAGCTGCCTGCAGAGCAGTGTGGCTGGTGATGTTGGCATCGAGGATTTGGGCATGAAGGCTTTGTAAACAACTACAACTATATATACTACAACTTTAGTATACAACTACCCACCTCCCATGGGACACGGCTGGACACAGATGTTCCTAAGACCAGCAGCAATATGCATCGGCAACTCTCAAATGTTCCCCACCCAGAGGGATCACCCAAATTCACAGAGACGATGAGGTCCCTTACCAGTTCCAGTCCACCCGCTCATCCAGTCCTCCAGCCCTCACTAGCAAATCAGTCTGCAGAGAGCACAGCAGACTGGTGAACACAGCCCCCAGCCCTGTCAGCCCATGGCCCTGAGCAAAACCACCCCCTTCCCACTGCTCTTTCTTTCCCCATTCGAGCTGAAGTTGCTCCGTATCCCTCCTCCTCTGACTGTCCCTTGGACAGTCCTGTCCCAGCTGCAATGTCCCCACATGTGTCCAGCACACAGTTACACCGTGCTGCCATAAAACATCATCCCCTCCTCCCCCACTGGCAGCACCAGGAAAGAGGACAGCAGCACCACTGGAGACTCACCAGTCCAGCCAGCTCCAGGAACCGCACAATTCTCTCATCATCTGCAGACCCTAGAGGAGAAAGCAGTAAACTGTAAGAAGAGGCAATGTGTGCTGAGCTGCAAGGAGGAGTTGGTGGGGCAGGAAGGAAGGATTGGAGGATCTTCTGAGGTCCAGTGTAGCTGGCTCAACCACTTGACTGTATCAGGTCCTGAGCTTTGGCAGAGAGCTCCCAAAGACTGATCTTCCTTAAAAATGTTAAGCATGGCTGTAAACAGCATGCCTGGAGGTAGCTGGGCTCCACAGACACACCTGAGACTTGGCTCAGTCTGTCGTCGCAGACACAGCCAGAACACAAGGATCTGAGCTTCACTTGCCAAGGCCCTGCCCACAGGCCCCTGTCTTACAACTGACTGCCCACTGTACATGCAGGTGGTGGAGTCACGGGATCAGGGCTCAGGTAACAGCCAGCGAAAGGATCCTACATGGGATGGGAAAAACCTCAGGGTGATCCAGCTGTGGAGCAGAACATAGACTTGAGCTGGTACGGTCAGCAACTATGGAAGCTGAGCAGAAGGGCTGTGCATCTGCCATGGACCTCTGCAAAGCTGCTGAAGAGCCACAACAGTACCTGATGGCTGCAGTTACTCTCTGCAAGACTGTGACTGCCAAGTGTTTGAAAGCAGCAGGGAGCACTGCTTCATTCAGACAGAAACTTAAACCTAGGGATCTGCAAGCTGCAGCAGACCACGTGTGGTCTGGCTTGGGAAAAGGGTGGGGGAGAGAAAGGATCCATGTAGTATGACCTTGACAGCAAGCAAAGCCCTGGGACACCGTTTGAAAGAGAGGAACAGTGAAAGATGGAGGTGGATGGAAAATGAGAAGGCAAACACAGTTTGCTCAAAGGCAGGTTGTTGCAGACAGATCAGCTGTAACCCAACAGCAAGTTTAGAAAGCAGCAAGGTTCCTCCACACACATGTCTAGTACAACACACAGAGCACAGCCAGCCTCACTCAGTGCATCAAGAGAAGACATTTCCCCACATGGGAGGGAACGCAGAGCCAACCTTAACCTACAGTGAGGTAAATCTTCCAGGGAAAAGCAACAAAAGTGAGATGGATGAGCGCTCCTGTTGGGCATGGTAGGGGAGAAGCTGCAATGGTACAGGACAGGGAGCTGACACCGCAGTGCTGGCTAATTGCTCTGATGACTTTCTGCGTACCTGAAACTGGGTAGATCTCCTTCAGGGGATAAATCACCTGTTCAACAGATCAAAAGAAACTATGTCAGAGGCAGTTGGACACAGCCCACCAGAGATGCAACAGCAGTGGCAGGAACTCAGGCATGAGGGAAGGAGCAGCCACAGGCACACTCCTTCTTGCAGGCCTTTCTGCAGCACACAGGTTTACAGGGCACGACCACAGATGGGAGCAGAGCTGGGGCCAGCGCAGAGCCAGCCCCAGGGCTCACCTGCTCGCGCAGGCTTCCGTCGGTGAAGAAGGGCCGCTGCGGCAGGAACACCACTCCCCGGGGGCCAAAGCAGGTCAGCATCTTGACGCTCCCTGCACAGAGACACACTCATGCCAAGCCTGCTGTGCCAGCCAGCAACTCCCCACTGCCCCCAGTGCAGTCCTGCCCTGTGAAGTATCCAATAAATTCCTGTCCTGGTTTGAGCTAAACAGAACTGATTTTATATTTAGTGATTTTACTTTTCAGCTCAGTCTCTTCTAAGTGGCTGAACTTGCTGAAAACTAGCAGCATGTTTTTTCAGTATGTGCTGCTACAACGATAAGCTCAAGGCCACTGTCTCACCATGGGTGCCGTGTCTGTGCCTACGGGGAGGGGGGGAGTGGACCCAAAACTGACCAACGAGGTATTCCATCCCACACGCGTCATACTCGATATAAAGCCAAGGGATAACAAGGGTCTCGATCCTTCTTCCATCTTGGAGCACTTCCATCTCGGACCCTTCCGTCTGTCTCGATCCTGCCATGGCCGAAGTCTGAGCAGAACCTTGCTAGTCTGTCTGCCTTTGATCCTGATTCGTGTATTCCTGCATCCTGCTCCCACTGCTGCTGAGTCCGAACTGGGACTTTTCCAATGCCCTGCTCTGCAGTGCTTCTGGGGACATATATGTTGTTGTGGGGAGAGTGGGGGGAGGATTTTATATTGGTTTTGTATCTATTTGTACATATTTGTATATATTTCATTATTTTCCTATTTACATTACTATCCTGTAGTATCAGTATTATTGTTTTATTAAAACTGTTAGTTTTATTTTTCAACCCCTAGTCTCTCTCCCTTATTCTTTTTTCTCTTCCCTTCTGGGTAGGGGAGAAGGCTTAACAGAGAGCGTCTGTCCAGGATTTAGTGGCCAGCCCAGCCCTAAACTGTGACAATTCCAAAAGAGGTCAATTTGCAACACGGGACAATGCAATGAGAGCCAGAGCACAGTATGCGACACAGAGGGGTGGCTCCAATGCATCAGCGACACATTCACCATCACAGGGTGGCACTGGCCTCACTACCCCACACTGACACTTCCAAACTCAGAACAGCCCTGGTTGAGAAGGAGAAGGCTGTGGCGAGCAGCAGTCCTTACCTCGTGTGCTCTCCCAAAGTCCCCCGAGGACCCTCAGGAGAGATGTCTTCCCTGTGCCAGTGTTCCCCACAATCATCACGCTGTTTCCCTGTGAGATCTTGAGACTCAGGTCCTTGATGAGCAGCTTGCCAGAGGATGGCACTGAGAGCGTCACTCGCTCCAGAAGGAAAGCTGTGTCCCTTGGCACTGGGTCCTCCCCAGAATTGCTGCTGGGCCACCACCAAGAAAAAGGAGGAGAGATCTGGGGGTAAGTCACTGTGCTCAGACTGGCAAAGATCAGGCACCTCAGACATCCTGTGGTAGCAGTCCTGCCCCACACACCCCAGGAATGACAGACCACAGAGAACACTGCCTCCTCCAACCAACTGCATGCAACAGGCTGTGATACCAAGGACCACCTCCATCCCATAACAGTCCCACTGGCATGTAAGCTGCAAGCCAGCCAGCTGCTCAGGGAAGACTCACCCATCCAAATCCCGGCTGGCTTTGGCTTCTGAGTAGTTATCATTGTTTTTCCTGCCAAGGCTCAGCAGGGTCTCCTGCAGTTCACCAATCCTGGACAAACAAGAGGTTACCTGAATGCCAGGGACAACTCCAGAAGCCTCCTCACAACATCCAACCTGTGTCTGCATTTCTTCTATATTTAGCACAGACCTGGGCAAAGAGCCTTGTCCCACACTTCCCTCTCCTGCAGAGACCTGTCTGCAAAGAAGCTTACCTGTGTGTGTAGCCAGCTACATCAGTCACAGTGCTGGAGAGATCTATGAGCTGGCTGAAGCAGCTGATCAAGTAGATGGAAACAAAGGCGTTCTGGGGAGAAATCACACAGCAGGGTTAGTGCTGAGCTGGGGCACTGCCCCTTCCTCCATAGCTGCGAGGAAGCAGATCCATGCCACCAGCCTTTCCGTGGCACCATACATGGCTCAGAGCAGGGTGCCTCAGCCTGCAGGCCCTGCTTAGCTATTTTTAGCTCTGCATTCTCTATCACAAGCTCGTTTTGGGTATCTGGGAATGAGCCAGGCCAGGAAGGCTCCTCTTGGACAGCCTGGCAGGCAAATGCAAGTCAGCTCAGCCTCACGGGTGGCCAGGCTCACTGTAGGCAGCAGCCCAGGGCATAACTTGGATTCGTAGCACTGCGCAGACCAAACTCCTACCCACACCACTGAAAGCAAGAGGCTTTCTGACCTGTTTTTTTAGACACAGAGATCTGAGCTAGGAAACAATTACGTAGATGTGTCCTTGACAGCTCTCACCCCCAGGTTAATCATACACCAGCTGGCTCTAACCTCCCATTTCCATGCCACCATGGGCAGGGGCAGTCTAACCCGAAAGTCAATTGCTGCAGGTTATCCAGCCCCACATGAAACCTCCATCTTCAGTGCCCGCTCACCCTCCAAAACAGGGTCTAAGATCACCCTTAGCTCACCTTGCTGACAAGGGCGCTGAGCTCTGTTGGACTCAGGTCACTATAGACCCCAGAAAAGATGGGAATGGCAATGACCACATAGCTCAGGATGCTGCCCAGGTAGTCAAAGGTGTTGATCCCAACTGGGGAGAAGCACATTGAGAGAAGACAGTGAGTTAGGGTGGGAACCCCTGCCCCAGTCAGGCTCAAGCGCAGCCCATGAGCCTGGTCAGAGGAAGACCCATGTTCTTGCCTCAGCAAGGACAGCACAAGCACCAGGGTGAAAATCCATCTGCCAAGCAAACAGGACTTTGGGGCAGGTCCTTGAGCAGAGAAACATCATCCAGACACACAGCTCCAGAACTACCATGAGTTAAAAGTCACTTTGCCTGCTTCTTTCTTGCCCTCTTCAAGGGCCTGGCCGACTCACAAGAAACAGCAGAGAAGGCAAGAACAAAGCTCTGGGGCAAGATGGTTAGCTGTGAAATCTGATCTGGAGCACAGGACAGGCAGAAAGACTGAAGACCCCAACCTGCGTTCAGGGTTCTCCCTCTGTTACATTGCTTAGAAGCTGACTATGCTGGTGAGATGATGAAGAGCTGTGTCTTGATAGTGGTCATTTAACACCCAAACCTGGACCCAGTGATAATGGCAGAAGGGAGATTTTCAGGGGACAACTATGCTCAAGGGACAGGCTCTAAAGCAAAGAAGTTTCCACAGCTCCCAACCACATGCAGAGTCTTCTCTTTCCC
>NW_010173857.1:40208-48164 GCF_000695765.1 Mesitornis unicolor
CCTTTCCTCTCTTCCTGGCCACTGAACACCTGCCCCACAGAAAGCAGAGATTCCTGCAAACTCTCCTTTTGAGACTTGCGTTCTCTGACTTAGCTGAGTCCTCCTCAACTTTGCTCTCTACAAGGCTTTTTCACAGCAGAATTCCCATTTAGGACCGCAGGAGGCACCCTGTGCTCACCCTCAGGGCTTTCATGCACCAGCAAGAGGTAGGAGTGGAAAACCCAGCACTGCTGCTCTAGCAATAGGGTTCCCAAGCCTGTGGGTGACTGCAATGGAGCCCCCACACACCCCACTTCACACCCCAAATTCCCCACTCACTGTATAGCCACAGCTCCTTGCCTATCAGCTCCCGCTGGGTCTGCAGCAGGCTCTGCAGCCTCCGGTCCGTGCGCATGTGCTCTACTCGCCCGGCTCTGTAAAATAAGATTGCAACATGCCACAGACATCCTGAAAGCACCACAATGAGGACAAAGCACAGGCTTTAGGGATGAGGCTTGGAAAGGGTCTGGCACCTTATCCTCCACATAACAAGCTCTGCTTTTGAGCAGGAACTGAACAGCCAAGAGCGCCTTCCTGAAGAGTTTCATCAAGAAACTCTGGCTGAAACAAGGAGCCCTGCAAATCTGCTTCTTCACAAGGGCTGGGCTGCCCTCAGGTGGCAAAAGGCAGACAGAGCTCCACGTCTGGCTCCAGACTCCCACCGGCCACTCAACACAGGCTTGTGCCCAGCACACACCCACACTCCCACCATGGCCCATGCAATGGGGCAGTCACTGGGGCCCAAGCAGACAGGGCCAGAAGCTGCACAAAAAAAAAAACAAATTAAGATTTTTGAAGAGTCTCAGTTCTTAGAAAAATAAATTTTCTTTCTCAAAAATATATCCAGTTAGAATTCAATTTGGCATTACTGCCCTTCAACCCATCTCAGGCAACTACTGAGCTGCAATCTTTGCTGCTGAGTATTCAGAAAAGACAAAGCCTTGGACATGAGGAGTTAGAGGAGAAATCGGCACCAGTGAACAGTTATTATTTCTTTTGCAGATGAGGAGAGATTTCTGTATTAGTTACGTCTTTTCCTCCCACTCAGTTCACTTTTAAAGCAAGTTTGCCAAAGGCTTAGAAACCAAAAAAGTAAAAAGGTGACAGTGCTCAGATTTTGTTTCCTCCTTTACCAAAACAATGGTCAGGCAGGTGCAAGAGGACAAGACCTAACAGCTTCTACAAACCAGAGAAGTCCAGCAATCAAAGCCAGCCACTCACCATGTGCTCCTCCTCTTGCAGGATTCTAGGAATGCAACCTTTTAAAACATTCTTTTATTTTTAATTAAGATTCATACAATGAAAATGCCTGGTTTCGTGCAATTCAATTAAATTCTAGTTTCCCATCAAGTGAAGCTTTTCTACTAACAGACTGTATTGAAGTTAGACACTTTGTTTTCTGGTATAATAATTTACTTTCCATTTTCTACTTAGTAATAGAATAAAAAAACCTTTGAAATTTTGAGGAAAAGTACTGCGGCTTAAATAAGGCCACATAATTAGAGTATCTCTGCTATTAACAAAAATTATAATCAACCAATAAAAATCAAACCGTTCACAAAGAAATAACTCAAACTCGCCAATGCAAACAGCGATTGATTTCCGTTCTTTAAATCAGAGTTTCATGCCTGTCAATACTATTCTTTATTAAATCAGTGATTCTGAATCAAACCACCCTGGGGACAGCACCACAGTACTTGAAATGCTCAGTCATTACAGCGCGAAGGAGTCCAATACAGATCACAGGCAGGGAAGACCAGAGACAGGACAGTTGCTGCTTGCTTAAATTCCTGGAAGAAGCGCGATTTCACAACACGCAGGGCAAAGGTAGACACGTGACAAGAGAGGAGCAATGACCTCCTGCGACCAACCATGCACCCCAACACAAGCTACAGCAAAATCGTGGCACTTTTCCTGGGTTGTAGCCAGGTGTGAAACACCTTAAAGGCTCCACACAGGGGCTCAACAGACTTCAGGGCATCACTGAGCAGGGAGGTGCTGCCGGGCTCCTGCATGCTTAGCACTGGGGCAGATGGCACTGAGCAAATTCAGAAAGCAACAGAACAGTGCTGGGAGGGTCAGGGCACTCACCAAGAGGAGCAAGTAGTGGTGAGGAGGCCAGGCAGCAGCCAGCACACCCACAGAAGACATGCAGGTTAGCAGCAGCAGCAGGATGGGGCCAGAAGCAACCCGCAACAATTCCCCAGGGGAACACCCTGACAAGATGCTGTGAGACCTTCAGCAATCTTCCAGGTAAGGACCTGGCAAAACATCAGCAATGGTCTTTAAGCCAGCACTGAATCTGTATCAGGCCCCTGGGGATGTTAGAAGGGAGGCAGGGAAAAAAATAGTTGTCTCCGTCTGCAGAAATACTCCATGGCAGCTGAGAATGCAAAGGAGAACAGAGCATCAGGGCTGTACAAGGCTGCAGCAGGACAGAGGGGACAGAAAGCTCTGGCTGCGGCAACAGGACTTGGACTCCTCTGGGATACATGGATGCAACAGGGATGTCCTGAGCTGGGAGGATCCTTACGAGGATATAAAGAAATGAATGTTACTAACCTGTAGAAAGCAGCTGGTTCCGCATTGATACGGATCTGCATGTGCTTGAACCTGGACGACCCAAAAAAACATCATCAGGATTGTGCACAAATGTTCAGTGAATTACAGAGCCAACATCCTCACTACAGGAATCTCATCTTGCATCTGTCAGAGCACTGATCTGAGGCATCTCTTGACAGAAATACTCAATAGGCTCAAAAAGGCACCAGAGACCAAGGCTTAGCACAAGGTTACATCATTCTGGGCCAGCACAGTGGCACATTTGTTTGGTATCCTGCTCTCTATGCACATCTTCTCAACCCTTGGGCCTCCTGTTTGCTAGCCCAACATCTCCACCACATGGAATCATCACAACCATCTGCCCTGGTTGGGCTCCCCCTGCCACTCCAGCTTCTGCTGCTGTCCCTGGATGCCCTGAGCCCCAGGGAAAGCTGCAAAGCCCCTGCCACACACCCAGCCAACCTTGCAGGGGAAGGGAAGGAGATGAGTTACAGAGCACATGGAAAGACTGTGCTGTTTTGGAGGCTTCATGAAGGTGGTGGTGAAGCAGAAACCTGATTTCTGTCAGCAGATGCAGTTCATTGAACTGGCATCTGCACCCAAAGAATCTCCATATGCAGTTTTCTTCAACACATCCAATGCATGAGCAGAGCACCAACAACAGCAATGACCAGGCAAGCATCCTGGAGACTGAAACCAAGGGTGCTGTCTACCATGACACAGGAGAGTGAAAGAGGTAGTGAGGGCTCAGTACACTGACTTTGGGGGAGCATCGTACAGGTAGGATTCTCTGAGTATGAGGAAAGTCCCGGACAAGAGAAGTAGCCACGTACAGAGCACTGAATGGGGACAAAACTGCAGCTTTAGCAGGAGCTGCCAGGAGGCAGTGAAAGTGCTGCTCTGCTGGGAATCACCTGAAATCACCCTCCAGTTTTTCCTGCTGCACAAGTTTAGACACAATTGGGGTCATCAATATCTTGTTGACGATCGTCCCGATGACGAAATACCCAAAGATGCTCACGGGGCCTAGCCAGCCTGTGCTAGAGGAGGAGAAAGAAGTTCAGCTAGTAATCCAAGCAAAAGCATACCCCAACACCCTCAGACATAAGCAGTCAGAGCCCTCAGCTGTCACCTTTCTTGACCTTTGCAGAGGTTTGAGGGCCAGCACTGCAAACCCCAACATTTCCAAGGCAGAATTCCCCTTGGAGTGCAGAGGCCACTCACCCACATGTACAAGAGTCCATTGAGGTAGTTGTAATGTGGGTGCCAGGCTCCAAAAGAGCACAGAAAAGAGGTGTGAAAGCAAGGCCAGGATGTGTCCTTACCTGTGGAAGCACTGGTATGTGTAGTAGGTCAGTGTGAAGGGTGAGATGATGAGCTTGCTGGCCATGGAGCTGAGCTGCCTGCAGAACCTCTCCACATCCTGGCTGATGCGCTGGTCCCTGCTCAACACAAAGAGACACCGACACTGTTAAAGCCCAGGAGCAAGAACCAGTACTAACTCCCTAACAGGCCACAAACCAGGCTGTTTCATTGCCTGAACTTAGGACTGGGTGCACGTAAACAACCTTGCCTGGGAGAGACCTGCAGCTGTGACTCCTGTTCCCCCACAGGAGACAATTTCCATGGCCCAGCAGGACCCACCCAAGGGCCTTCCTGGCACGCAGGAAGAACAGCTCCTGCTGTTACTTTCACTCTGTTCCCTGTATTGATCCCATGTTCCACTTTCAACAGCATTGTCCAACTCTGTGCTAAACGTGTCTGCTTCCATGTCCTTCACTCCTTTCTCTGGACCCTCCCTGCACTACCAAAAAGTAGACTCTCCCTGAAGCCCTCAGTACTGGTGCTGCATCTTGGGCACCAGAGCTACCAGGACTGGCTAGGGCACAGACCAGACCTTTGCCAGCTGCTGGATATTTGCACACACTTCTCTTTGCTCTGTATGGAGTGCCCTCTGGTCCCTTTGCTGCAAGGAATAAAGCGCTTCCACCCACCCCATCCCACAAGAGTAGGGAGCAGTGCACCAAGCCTCCTCACCACATCAGCACCAGGCAGACAGGCGACAGATCCTCAAGTCACATCTGTCTCACTGCTGAGCAGGAGTTGCACCTAGGGTAACTAGAAAGGATTTCAGCATATTTACTCCCCTGTCACCTCATCTGTCCAGAACACGTGGGCGGGGGCTTCATTCTGATGCCCTGAGTGCAGATGGAAAGGCCATGACCGTGAATGCTGGAGTCCAGAATGAAGAGCAAGGCTGGACTCCTGCTTAGCCATCAGTGCAGATACAATCACAAGGACATTCACCTCTCAATGCTTTTGCAGCCCTGAAACAGCACTGGATTTAACTCTGGGGCAGCTCTCACTCTGACTGACCTCACAGTCATAATTTTTCCTTTTCCTCAGACTGCAATTGTTCCCATACAGTTATAATTTAAGTCACTATAGATTCATGGCAGGATATTGCTTTTTACGGGCCATTAAGCAACATGAAATGATAACATATAAACACCAACTCAGACGCCCTGCTAGGAGCCACAAGTGTTTGTATGCCACTCAGAACCCACTCTTCATTCCTTCTAGATGGATGACACCCTGTATCTAACACTCAGTTTGCTTTGTCCTGCAT
Organism: Mesitornis unicolor; assembly: GCF_000695765.1. Taxonomy (NCBI): domain Eukaryota; kingdom Metazoa; phylum Chordata; class Aves; order Mesitornithiformes; family Mesitornithidae; genus Mesitornis; species Mesitornis unicolor. The sequence goes on from NW_010173857.1 coordinate 45,439, forward strand.
AATGGGAGGTCACTTTGTTGCTTGAGTTCATTCCCTTAGTATCCGGTGCAGGGAAAACGTTCTCATCAAGGAATTGCAAGATAAAGAGAATTTTTGTAGTTGCACCAAAAATGACACTGAACAAGATTGGATGTTTGAGCAGAAGCAAGGTGGTAACAAAAAGTGCTCTGCAGCAATCCCACACATTTGGTCTGCTAAGGTCAGGAGAGCTGGCTCTATTGCTGCGGAGCAGACTGACCCTGTTATCTCATACATTTCACTGCACAATGTGAACACATGCCCTGGTTAAAAATAAACCTGAGCAGGACAGTCATGTGGTGAGGGGCCTCTGTCCTCTCCTTTCCCACCCACCTCCAAAGGAAGAGACAGGCATGCAAGAGCTTCTGGCCATGGACAACATGCTACACTGCCTGGGAAGTGACAGGCATGGCTCTTTAACTTCTCCTTGTAACTCCATACCGCGGCAAAACACTATCAGAAATGAACATTTAATGAGGGTAGGAGTAACCCCGACAGCAGCAACAAAGTGCATCAGCATCATGAAGCTGTGATTTTGTTTGGCAGCAGAGCTGATTGCCTCACGCCCTCTCCCTGCTTGCTGCTCCTCCTGCACACAGCTGGCTGCTCTTCCTTGGGCTGTCTCCTAGCACTGGGCCAGCAGAAGCATCCAGGGAGTGGGTCTGGCTGAAAAACGATACAGACAAAAAGCCATCTGAGATACCCAGCACGGTTTCACTGTGCAGCCACACAGACCACCACGCTGTGCAACGAAGGGGCAAGGACAGGCAGCCAGGAACACTGGGCAGTAGAAGCACAGAGGCTGCTTCAGTTCCTTCAGGTCACCACTATCAGCAACAAGGAGGCCCTGCAAGACAGCCATTTCTCACAGGGACCCTGGGCTTGGTCTCCTCTGGCGCAGTGCAGTGACTAGAGCAGGGGTGCCCCTTCCAGGGGAGAAGAGCTTGGTGTCTCAAAACAACTGTATAAAGCCACACAATTTGGAAAAGGTTATCCCCTGGTTTCTAGTTTTTCAGCAAGTATTTAATAATAACTCTGTTAAACTATGGAGGTGGAAAAAAGCCTCTACTTCTCACATGATGTCTAATGTAGGATCTTTAACTCTTCAAAGTGCGTAACTATGACAGCAGTGTCCTGTGTGCAAGGACAGGCTGGAAGGCCAGGATCAGCAGGCAGTTGTGAGGCAAAGAGGCGTTCCACCTTCACGGCACAGCCCAGGTAGATCAGCAGCTCTGCAGTAAGCAGGGCAGTGCATGAAGCGAACTGGAAGGGGATCTCAAGGTGGGCTGGGATAAGCAAGGAGGGAGTGAATGCTCCTCCTTCTCTCATATATCAAGTCAGTCCTGACACTTCTTTCCTAGGAACAGGAAAGGGGAAATGCAGTCCTCATATAGTGCAAAACAAAGCCCTTCCTGGACATGGCTCCCATGGGTTATCAAAACCACTAAAAGCCCAACTAAACAATACTGTGTTCAGCTGGAGACTTTGGCGGCTGAAGTTCAAACAGAACAAGAGACTGTCTCATACACCGGCTGCATGAAGGCAAGGCGAGGCAGTGCTCTCTGACTCCAGCTGGACCCTTTGCACCGTCACACCAAGTGTCAAGGGTTGAGTTTGCAGACAATGTGTTTTATAGCTGCACCTGATTTCTGTTCTGCCAGGCCTCCGTTTTCCTTGCAACAGAAACATCCTACCTCTAAACCCACCACGGCCAGCAGTCACAGGAGTTCCCAGCAACAGGTACCACCTCCCACCCAGGGCAGATGAGGCGCCTAGATGGCAAAAGCTTCTAGGGCTCAAGCCCATACCCAGAGACACAAAGAAGTCAGGAAAAGGCATGGAGCAGCCCACGAGAAGCCAAGCAAGAAGCTGGGAGAAGCCTTAGGCAGCCTACGGGTTATCGATGTCCTCGCGCAGCACGTGAAGGCTGTAGTAGACCTGGCCCTGGAAGTAGCAGCTGTGGAGGTATTCGGTGAGGGACTTCCTCCAGCTCACGTACATCATGTTGCAGATAAACTGGTCGAAGCTTTTTAGCTGGAATGAGGGCAAAGAGACACACAGGAAGAGTGAGAAGTACAAGCATTTCCCAGAATCACAGAATCAAAGAATTGCTTGGGTTGGAAAAGATCTTTAAGATCACCAAGTCCAGCTGCTAACTTAGCACTGCCAACACCACCGCTAAACTACGTCCCTAAGCACCACATCTACACATCCTTTAAATACCTCCAGGGACGAAATAAAAACTAGCAGCTTGTATCAACGATCAGCGATCCATCCCACATGTAGCTACCTAACAGGGTAAGGGCAGATCTAGATCCTTTGTCACCAAGATGATGGCAGCAGCCATGGGCAGCCTTCCCCTCCCCTCCACTCCCAAGACACAGGCACCTCTGGCTTGCCTTACCGTGGAGTTCACTACGATCAGGGTCAGGGCAACAGCAGTCAGAGTTTGGAACCCGGAGAAGTCCTTGTTCCCCAGGACCTCGTAGTACTGGCTGGGGATGACACCGACCTGGTAAATAACCAGCTGCTCTGGAAGGAAGAGGCAAGCACGGGAAGGAAATGAAGGACAGCAGTGGCACGGCAAAGGAGGGGAGCACGGGGGAACGGGGAGCAGAGGTGGGGGTGCAGACCCATCCCCACCACCCCAGGCTCACCCAGCAAGGCGACGCAGAGCAGCGTCAGGAACATCAAGGCACTCGGAGAGG
>NW_010173858.1:0-12412 GCF_000695765.1 Mesitornis unicolor
GGAAAATAACAGAGAGAAATAAAACCCAAGAAAAAAAGTCAGGCAAATGAAAACAATTGCTCATCACACAGTGACTGATGCCCAGTCAGTCTCCAAACAGCACCTCCCTCCGCCTCTCCAAGCCTCCCCCCAGTTTTATTGTTGAGCATGACATCATATGGTATGGGATATCCCTTTGGTCACTTGGAGTCATATGTCCCAGCTGTTTTCCCTCCCAGCTTCTTGTGCTTCCCCAGCCTCCTCACTGGTGGGGTGGTTTGAGGAGCAGAAAAGGCCTTGACTCTGTGTAAGCACTGCCCAGCAATAATGAAAACATCCTTGTGTTATCAATACTGTTTTCAGCACAAATCCAAAACATAGCCTCATGCTAACTACTATGAAGAAAATTAACTCTATCCCAGCCAAAGTCAGCAGGGGCTGGTGGTCTGTCTCAAGTGGGGTCCTCCAGGGATTGATACTGTGCTCCATGCTGCTCAACATTTTCATAAATGACCTGGATTATGGGATTGAAAGTACCCTCAACAAATTTTCTGATGACACCAAACCGAGTGGTGAGATGAACACATCAGAAGGAAGAGCCAGCTTACAGAGCAACCTGAAAAGTCTGGAATACTGGGCCAGCAAGATCTGTATGAAGTTTAACAAAGACAAGTGCAAATTCCTACAGGCTATTCAGCGTGGCTGGAGAGCAGCCTTGCTGAAAGGGACCTGGGGGTCCTGGTGGACAATGAACTGAACGTGAGTCAGAAGTGTGACCCTGCAGCAACAAAGGCAAATTGGATTCTGGGCTGTATCCACAGGAACATTACTAGCAGAGATAGAGACATGATCATCCCACTCTATACAGCACTTATCAGACTGCACCTGGAGTGCTGTGTACACTTCTGGCAATTCAAGAAAGGTGCAGACAGACCGAAGAGGGTCCAAAAGAGGACTCTGAAGATCATCAGAAGGCTGGAGAACCTTCCCTATGAGGAAAAAATGAAGGGATTTTTGTCTTTTCTCCCTGGAGAAGGGAAGGCTCAGCATGGGACCTCCTCACAGTATTCCAGTACTTAAAGAGTAACTGCAAAGAGCATGGAGGCTCTCTCTTCACAAAGAGACACTGGAGAAGACAAGGGGCAACAGGGGAGAGTTTTCATATCATCATAATAAAGAAATTTTTTACAGTAAGGACAATGATTTACCTGAACAACCTCCCCAGAGATGTGGTAGAATTCCCATCACTGGAGATTTTCAAGATGCAAATTGACAGTGTGCTAGATAATCTGATCTAGGCTTTCTTTCCCACAAAAGGATGGAGCAGATGATTTTTCGAGGTCCCTTACAACCTGTGAAATTCTGATTCTATTCAGGGCTAATAACAAGGCTACTTCTGAAATAACAATTCCATCTCACGATCCAATAAAGCATATATGTGATTTTCCAAGGGACAAAAAATCCCCAAACCTTGGCAGTTCCACCTTATTTTCAGTTAAGATACTTTGAAGCAGTCTTCTGTCTTCTGGTATGACACTGGCCAGCAACTTGGGCTTTATTTCTATAGTGTTTGCCCATTTATAAAATAAGAGTGGTGAAACCTTCCCTAATGAAAAGCTTTGATATCTAGTTGGAAAAGCACTGCCTTGATGTTAAGGATTCATGTTAATTTATTTGTATTTTAAAGATACAAGCTAAAGTATCACCAGTCTTTTAAAACCTTTTGTAGATTCACTTGCAGTTTCAATACCTATAAAATCTGACCGATGTTTCATTTCCAGTGAAGAAAATATGGGAATGCATTTAGAAAGATTTTAGCACATTTAAGCAATAGGTACTTGAAAGCTTATTTTATAGAATAATGGCAACTGTTTTACGACAGATTGGGCTAAAAAGGAATCCACATGAATACACCTGTGTTGAGCATCTTTTTCAAACTCAAATATTTTGGCTATTTAAAATATATCTGTATAATGCCAAAAGTAACTAAACTGTATTATAAACTAATTCCTTGACAAATTTTTCTGCTTACATTGCAACACTTTTCAAGTTACACAAATACTAAAAAAGCCTCAACAGAAAAACCCTAAACAGCTAAATCACTATCTTTGAAAATTTATTTTAAAACCTCACATCATTCCCAAGCAAAATCCTTGGCTTTGGATGCCACATTTCAGACTACAGTGTGGGTTTTTTCCTACTGAGCTTTAAAACTCAGAAATGAAAGTTCATAATGCAAGTAATTATACAATCTAATTATTGTGATGCCACTGGGTGCCGCTATAATTTACAAGGAATTCTTAGACTAAAAAATAACAAATAGCAACAAATACAAAATAAAGACATATAAAGGTAAAAAGTGAACATTACTTCAGGGATTATCCCACTGTGATAATGGAGTCTGATTCTTATCTGTTGAACTGTTACTTTACTGACCCTTTATAGATCTGTTCTTCCAATAACTCTTGTTACTTACTGTAATATTAATTCATTTATTCACATTCCATTCGTCAAGAAAGAGCCATTAACGCACAACAGTTCAATGTGATCTAAGGCAATCTAGTTAAAACAGATACTTTGGTAAGGTTAATTTAAGTCTTTTCCTCTGTCACTAACAGACTAATGGGAATTCTGAAAGATGTTGCTAAACTGTTAAATATGTGACCCTTGATACCATATGAAGCACTATTTGCTTTGTGCCTGAAGACCAAAATTTAGTATTTTAGGGGAAAATATTATTTTGTTTTTCTTCTGTTATAACAATGTCAGGTGACAGCCCCATTAATAAAAGATATCTTCAGAGTGGAGGCCAGCCATCTCTGCAGTGCAGAAGTCTTGGTTCTGAGGCCAAGATCTCCCGGAGTCCCACCTGGCAGCTGGGGGTTCTAGGACTTTTCATTTTGGTGTTTTTAATTGATCTGCCACAGCCCACCAGGTGTGGTCTTTTTAACAGCACAACACCAAAAGCAGATTTTGCATGCCTGGGAGCATGAAGTAAGTTTGAAGATAATGACTATATGTACAAGAACTTTGAGGCTGTTTGGGATGTAAAGGATGTTCTTCTATCTCTTTTTAGATCTAGCCTATACTGTTCATATAGATGCTGAACTCCCTGGGAAGGACAAAGAGAGAAATACTGTTTCAGCTTGCATCACTGACAGCAAGCCATTGCCAGCAACATTGCCAGTATATAACCCTACATTCCTATTTCTTACAAGTATTGCATTATTCAGAAACCTAATAATCAGGGACAGAAACTAACTGGCAGATGAGATTTCATTATGAATATCAGATACCAAAAGGGCAAGGTCACTAAACTGGGTTCACCTAACTTAAACATGGTTTAATATAATATTAAAGTGAAACGGTTTGGAGAAACAAACAGGTGTGTTCTACTGTTATGATGTCAAACCCTGACTTGAGGAAAAAATTACTTGTTCTCCAAGAATTTTGGTCTTTTGCCATAGTCAAGGCTAACAAAATCTGAAACGAGTATCCTTTCTAAGTGCTAACATGTTACTAAATGAAGTTGACTGCCCACCTCCATTATTAGTGTTCTGCATTACTGGTTTGATAGTATTCCATGACCTGAATTCTGCTTTTCAATACTCTGTGCAAATCATTGCATACCTCAGAAAATCTCTGCTGCGCCTGTGTAGAAGGAAGTTTCTGTCTATGCTGAATGGCAGGATGGAGGAGAAAATCACAACAATTTGCATACTAATAGGGTTGCATGAGTGATGTCTGATATATTTTACTGAAGCAATTCCTATTTTTAACACAAATTGGAAACAGGGAAAATATTTATCATTTTTTCAGTATATTTTCTTTATTTGAATGATTGCTTAAAACATTTTAGTTACTTGTATTAAAACTTAATAAGATCCTATAGAAATTAAAACAGGGGTTATAAGTGAGATATCAATTAACATAAGAATCAATTTAATGGTAATTTAAATAGCTAACTTATAATTTTTACATAATGAAGTGGCCTGTGGGCTTGAAGTCGTAATCATGACTAATTAATTTAAAGGATGTTACTTTTTATTATCATTGAAATGTCTGACAGGTGATAAAACATTTAGGGTTGCAGTCACAAACTTTTTACATCAGCTATAATATAAAGCGACAGGTTATATAAACCCTTTCTCTGAAAAATGAATATTTAAGGAAAATAGTATTAAGCAATTTGGATCAAATTCAGCCATGGCAGAAGTGGGTGAGAGTCCCATGAAGAAATTATCTCTGCCTATATAAGGGCTCAGTTTTATCCCATCTTTCAGTCAAATTGGATTGAAGAATTCTAGGTTTCTTTGTTGTACATAGAGTCCTATTGAAATGAATGCATGTTTCACACAAGGAAGTCTTCATGAGGGGATGTTTTCACAGTTAAATTTTTCATTTTTTTCTTTTTTCTTACATGAATCTCAATAAAATTGAAAGGTGACCTAATGAAATCCTAATATGTAGTATCATTTAAAGACAACAATGAGTTGGGGTAAAGACAACCCTAGTTCCCCATCCCTAAGAATGAGTAGTTGTGACCTGGAGTACGTTTGAGGTACACACGAGTTATGCAGGTAGTCTGTATGTGCCCTGTGCACTCAGGATCATGGCATTCTGGTGTGCAGTAACTCCTCCACCTCCCATCAGATTTCTGCCCTGATGGCACCGAAGCTAAGAAGGTTTTGCATGTCCTTTAGTTCTTTTGCTGAAACATAATCCAGGTTGTAGGAGTCTCTAATAGCGGGAAAAGAGGGCAGGTCATAGAGTACATGAGGATAACACATCTGAGAGTACTGTCGTCTGTGTCGGGTAGGTAATGGAGTGAGCCTTCAAAGAGCTGTCTAAGATGTGCCACTCAAGGTGAACTGTGAGCCCTCTCCCTGCGGTCAGAAGGTTGTGCTTATGTGCTTTTTGAACAGTCCATCAAGGCAGCTTTTCCAAAGCAGGTATCAAGTCTTGATGCCTAGAGAGAGGGAATAAAGCTATATGGAAATTGAGACTGGCCTATCTCTAGAAGCCGCAAGATCAGTGCTGTAGTGGGCTGTAAGGAGTGCCTGTAATCTGAGCAACTCGTGTAAGTTTTCAAGATTTGTCAGCTGTTACACTCAGCTGTTCACAGACCATGGAAGCAGCCTCCAGGAGTTATGGAGATGTTCCCCTCTGTTCTATGAGAGAAACCCTATGGGGAATCCTATGGGGAACCTGCATGCAATTTTATCTCTCTCTGGGAAGAATAAGGCTAAAGTAGAAAAGTTATTACCTGACACAAGTGAAATGCAATGTCCCAGTTAGACTTCTGCACATAAGACTGAGGAGTTACAGAGAGCCTAACGTGTTTCACCAGGACTGGAAAAGTAACCTGGATTTTTCCCTATGTCTTTTAGGTGATTGAAGAAATGATTGCTTTTTGCTGGCCCCAGTGGAGAGAATATTGATGGCTAGACGGTCAACCAATAAAGAATGTGAAAACCTTCATTTTCATAGTGATTAGGAAGATAAATGTGATTAGAAATTTGATTTTCCAGAAGCACTAGTCACCTTTCTTTAGAATAACTTAACTTTAGCAATCTATATTAGAAATTTAAAAAAATAACAATATGAGGCAGTTTTACATTAAAAAGCTATTTTATATCACGGAATTCAATAGCAACAATAATGGAGAAATTATATAAATAGGTGAAAATCTGAGAAAGCATTTTGGGAAGAAAAATGGACAGTACTAGAGGCAGGATCACTAATGAAGTGGATTTTGAAATTACTAGGACCACACAGATATGGAGAGGAAACTTGTGTAGGGACCCATGAGGACATAACTGAATGTTAGAAAAGAAACACAAATGACAAGAGTAGACATACAGGCCATTTGCACATCAGAAAAAGGATGAAGAAACTGTTATACAGACAATTATGTGTGGATGAGTAGGAGGCAAGATCTGTTAAAAAAATCTTTACACCATGTCACATGAAGTTTCCTTGCAAATAAACACCTTAGCACAATAGATTCCAGAAAATAAAATGCCATATATTCACCTACAGGGAAGAGGGAGCATGTCCAACTTTTTTGCATTGCCTTAAATGCAACTAAGGCAGAGAAAGAATGCAAATGAAAACCACATTTGTTTATAGAAAGATATGCAGGTAATCGTGTTCAGTTATTATCATAGAAATTGCATGTTTTCTGCTTTAGCTATATTCTGCTACAGTTAATAATTAAAACACAAACACATGAAACACTAATTTAATGGCAGACTTTGTAATTACACAAGTACCGTGCTTGTTTTGTAAACATATGTGAAATTCTTTTGTACATACTGTAATTAGGAGATCATAAAAATCAAGACTATCTCAAAAGGAGAAACTGGCCCACTTTTTTTTCTGAAGCTACTGTAAGCGTAAAGGAGTTATCATAAAAACAGATTTTTCACAAAGCCTTAAAGTATCTAAGCACGTCAGTTAGTGAATGCACGTCTATTGCTGATTCTACAGTTTATTTTTTATGGAATAGAAATGGTTGGCTCAACCTGCTTGTAGCTGTAGGAAGAAACTCTGCACCAGAGCGGCAGTGGGCTCTCTGAGGAAAAGGCAGGGCTGCCAAACCCATCCTGAAGTCTGAAGAAAGTTAATGGTGGCTCTGAGAACAAAGGCCTTCATTTGAACAGCCATGGAGAAAGATTTGGATTTGCATCTTACAGTGGGTTTCTCAGTAAACAAATACAGCTTTTGAAAATCTTGTCCAGACTGCACTTGTTTGTTATGTTACTTGGCTAGGTGTCTCATCTGTGTCTGTCTTATGGTAAAGGGTATTGGGGAAATGAAGTAAGACAAAAGAGAGATTTAAAAAGAAGTAATTTGCAGGAAGAAGGGAAAGAAATACGCTTCAGAAAGAAATGAGCTGTGACACAGAAGAGCAGGGCCCAGGCTAAGGAAAGCACTGAGGCCAGAAAGGCAAGTGTTCCACAAAGACAAGTGGTAAGAAGAGGAGGAAGGAGACATACCTGAGGATTTGCGATAGAAGGGAAAAGAGAGAAGGTCTTCAGCAAGGCAGGAAGAAAATGAGACAGGCTTCCAGTTCCTCACCAGACCTTTTTCCTTCGATGCTATAGTCATCCTCCTCAGTTTCCTACTGAAAAGCCTGAGTGACCAAACTCCCCTTCACACACCCCAGGACCTTTTCTTCTAGGCAATTACTTTCATTTTACTTTTGTCACTTGTGTTTTGTTTGATTTTGAATCCTTATATTCTTGCAGCTGGACATCTTTATTTTATTTTAAAACAATGTTGGTTTTTGACAATACCTTTTAAAATAAAATGCAAGATGGAACAGCTGGACTTCCAGCCCCTGGACTCAGTGTAATCACTGGTTGTTGACCACAACTTTCCATTTCTCATCATGCTCAGCATTTTCTTTTCATCTGAGTAAATTCTCTGAAAGCATAGCGGCTGGGCTGATTTTTCTCTCTTGCCTGTTATGCATCTTCCCAGAGGATGTTACTGTTAACTCTTTTTCTCAGTGGGACTCTCCTGGCTCTAGAAACAGCCTGCTCTGGGTGAAGAAGCAGAATATCCACCCAAGCCTCCAGAGCCAAACCATTGCCCACCCTGTGGTTATTTTAAAACTTTAGCCTAGTTTTCTATTCAGAAGGGACAACATTTGGACACTGTTCTAATACATAATTAGACTTGAGTGAATCATTTCAGGGTTTTTTTTAATGATGGCTTTTTTTCCTTCAGGTCACCCTGCCATCAGCTAAAACCATCACCTCCCCTTCAAAGACTGTTTGAAAGACATCTCTGTCAACACACTTCTCAAATCAGCATCTGAACAACCAGACAATCTGCTTCTATTGACTTCTGCTGCTGTTTCAGCACATAAAACATCTCATTTTATATCCCGTCTTCACCTGCTCCTGTAGTTGTGTAGCCTCATTTCAATGTTTCCTTTGTAATCCACTCAATCATCATCAGCTGAAATATTTTCTCAAATCCATCCATGCACAGTTCATGTATCCTGGTGAGCCTGCTCATTGATGCTTATCTCAGTACTGCTTTCATTGAACTAGGCTTTTCCATTCACACCAAGACTGTTCTGAAGGTATACATATGTACACATACACAGTCATGCAACGTGAAAAAAAAATTCAAAAGGAAGTACTGTAAATGCACCCACTTCTGAATCTCTAAGGTCCAGCCACTGGAACAGAGGATATGTGTTCAGATCTACATAGATAAAAGGAGAGCATCAAATGCAGTCAAATCTCTCTATTATTATTGAGATGGGCATCCAAACTATACACAGAGGATACCTGGATTTACTTAGTGGCAGAATTATACATTTTGTTTGTGCCCTGGTCTTTTCCAAATAATTTCCAACTTTCTATTTTGGTTTGTTTGTTTGTTTGATTGTTTTTAACAGTTACTCTGCGTTAGGCTAATGTTTTCTTAGAATTACCTTTTATGACTTCGAGTTTCCTTACTGTGTGGTAACAGCTCAGAGCCCAATACCATGTTTGTAAAATTAGGCTTATTTTTCTCCAACTGCATTACTCTGCATTTATTAGCACTGAATTTCATCTTCCATTTTACTGCCCAATTACTCAATACTCTGAGATCCTTCCACAGCTCTTCAGAGCCAGCTTTCACTTTTGCTACACTGAATAATTTAACACCATCAAGCTTTATCAGTCTCTACCACTTTTTCTAGATTCTGTATGAATATGCTGAATAGGACAAGCCTTAGTATGTAGTGTAGACTACTTTCCTCCTTTGATGACCATCTACTCCTACCTTTTCTTTTATGCCTTTTAAGAAGACATTAATCTGTGGGAGATCTGTATCTGTTCTTGCCGAGCTGATCACAAGTAAGTTTTTACAATAAATAGTGGTGTTGAGCCTTTGGAAGTCTCATAAGACTGTATCTGTTTGTTTGTCCTTTGTACATGCTCAATATCTCTCTAAAATAGATTACCTAATAGACTTGTGAGACATAAGTTCCCCGTACAAAAGCCGCATTAACATTTCTGTCTATATTTGTCAAAGTATTTGCTGATTAATTTGTTTTGTGATAATTTCTACAAAGCTTTCCAGCCTGGACATCAGACTTGCAGCACATTCAGGAGCACGTTTTTAAAATTGGCATCATACTTGCAACCTTCTTTTCCAGAGTCATGGAAGAAGTTCTAAGTGCTGTAAACACGTCAAGAACCTCATGGCACAGTTTAATCATAATGTGCACCTGCACACATACAATCCCCATCAGAACATTTGTTATTATTCAGAATATCAACATGTTCTAAAATCTCTATTTCTGATGCTTTGGTTTCAGGCAGACGTTCCACATGAAGGTTCTATCATTGGAGCCTATTTACCTCCTCCATGGTGAACACAATTGCAAACAATTTCTTCAGCTTTCCTCCTGCAGCCAGATTTGCTGTGAGTGTTCCCTGCACACTCTGGTCAGTTATGTGGATACCCAGAAAGACTGTTTGAAGCTGAAGTACTGAGAAAAGTACTGGTGATTATTTTTTATAGCTTTAGCAAGTCTCTCTTACTTGCTATTTTACCATAACTGCCCTTTCTTGATCTCTTTGGAGTGTCACTATATGCTATGTACCCTATATGCAGTTTTGTTAATCTGTGACATCTGCAAGCATGTTACTTTCCAATTATCTACATTACCTTACAACTGGAACCAAAGGCATTGATGGTATCCACATTAGCTGGAAGCTAAGGATGGTTCTGGTGATCTCTCCTGAGAGGTTTTAGGATTGGCTGGGTGGCTAAGGCTGACCCATGTGTCTGCGTGCAGAGGGTACTTCCTGCTTAGCTGATGATCTGCTTCCCGCCTTGTCCACTTTTAATCCCTAAGGTGTGGCCCCTGCTTATCCCTTGCTATCTGTTTTTTCACTTGTTAGTTTTGGTCAGAAGGACCAATAAAGATAAAGGGGTTCTACTGACACAGAGAGAAAACAAAGCAGAAAATTTTACCTCTACAAAAATCAACTACCAAGAGCTTACAGCTCAGCCCACCCCTATCTCAGCATATACTGCAGACTGGGAAAACGTACAGCAGACCTTGCACTGTGCATATACCCTCTGCTGATGTCTTCTTCCATGTGAAAATATCCATTATGCTTCTTTAAGTATGAACTTGGGGAACTACTGAAAGTGTTTATATCAGGCAGTGTGGATAAACATCACTTTTCCAATCCATCATTTCCTGCATATGTCTTTCCAGTATATGATAAAATTGGAGCAACTGTATTTAAATTTGATACAAGTAAGCTCTGTACCATCTTTTTGATGAATTTTGATAGACATTTACTGGAGAATCAGCAAGGAAAAAAAAATATTATTAGACAGGCCTATTTTGATAGTTCTTTTCATTCCTATCTTTTGCCCTGAAGAACATAGCATAGCCTTGGAAATAAAAAAGGAAAACATAATGAGGGTTAGAAATATCTGCCAGCAGGAAAAGAAGGAAATGAAACAAAGAATAACAATTTGTCAGCTTCATTGCCTGCCTTTGCCAAAAAGAAAAAAAAAATCCTACTCTGGGGTGCATATTAGGTCAAAGAAGCTAGTAAAAATTCAACCAGAGTCAGTAAGGATGAAGCTATTCAAAAATAAGATGGAAAAATAGAAGGAATTGTCTGCTTTCTGTATATCTCAGATATATCACCTGCTGCTTTCACTGGGTCTGCTTACATCTTCTTCTCTACAGCTTTCATCCAGCTACTTCTCCTTCTGCCATATATTGCTTTTGCCTTTCCAGCTTCCCAGAAACCGGACTCACTGTCCAAGTTCCAAAGCATCAGACATGAGTTTCTCTTTCACTGAGTATTTGCTGTCATGTATCTCATCTCCATTTCTACACAAGATGAGATGGCTCAGCACTTGCATATTTTCAGGAGCAACACTTTACGAAATTAAAGTATTTCTCTTACTATCATATGACTTTTAAACTGTGTTGTACTTATGAAAATTTTCATGGCAAAAAACCCCACAGTAATCTTAAAAGAATACCTTTCAATTGAATATGCCAGGCATCTCTACAGGGGGTTTGTTTAGGTATCAGAGCCTTCTATAGCCCTTCAAGATGATACTCAACTAAGGTGCACTAGATGAAACAGAAGTTCAGTTTTTCTCTCATCAGCAACATATATAGTAATTGATAGCTGAGGCAGTTTGTGAACATAATAGAGCCCCAAGAGTGATTTTAAGCTTGTATTCACTACTTGGCCATCTGCTGTTATTTCAAGTAGAAATTTTATTAACTTTTACATTTTAACCTTAGCATTTCTCCAAAGGTCACAATTAAATATTAACACTTTAACTTGCAAAAAAATTAATCATTGCTTTTCTACTAATAACACTTGGTCTTTGCTTCTGAACATGTCATAAATGTGATAAAGAAAGTGCTAGAGTGCAAGGGAGGTTTCATCAGCAATCTGGTCAGTGAGGTTAGAAAATTTATTTGTGTATCATTTCTTTCTCTCAAGGGAAGAGTAATTAGGTTGTTTTGTGATGACAAGAAAAATCATGCAGATTTTAATCTTCATGAGTACTTTTTTTTTTTTTTGCAAATACAGAGCAGGTCTCTGTGAGCACATTTTGAACTAGAATTACGATGTTGGAGCTACTTAAGTTGATGCATTCAGAAACAGTTCTCTTTAAGTTGAAAAGCTAAATAGAATAAACACCTGATGGTTTTCTTGGAATCAGGATTGAAGTACTGTTCACATCTGGAGCACTTATTAGCTAATCACAGAATCTCAGAATATTAGGAGTTGGAAGGGACCTCAAAAGCTCATCCAGTCCAACCCCCCTGCCAGAGCAGGATCACCTAGATCACGTCCGGGTGGGTTTTGAATGTCTCCAGAGAAGGAAACTCCACAACCTCTCTGGACAGCTTGTTCCAGTGCTCTGTAACCCTCACAGTAAAAAAGTTTTTCCTTATATTCAGATTGAACCTCCTATGCTCCAGCTTGCACCCATTGTCCTGTCATTGGCTATCACTGAGAAGAGCCTGGCTCCCTCCCCTGACACCCTCCCTTTACAAATTTATAAACATGAATGAGGTCACCCCTCAGTCTCCTCTTCTCCAAGCTAAAGAGACACAGCTCCCTCAGCCGCTCCTCATAAGGGAGATGCTCCACTCCTTCCATGGACTTCCAACTTCGCTGGACTCTTTCAAGCAATTCCTTGTCCTTCTTGAACTGAGGGGCCCGGCACTGAACACAATATTCCAAATGCGGTCTCACCAGGGCAGAGTAGAGGGGGAGGAGAACCTCTGTCGACCTACTAACCACATTCCTTCTGATACACTCCAGGATGCCATTGGCCTTCTTGGCTGCAAGGGCACAGTGCTGGCTCATGGTCATCCTGCTGCCCACCAACACCCCCAGGTCCTTTTCTGCCTGGCAGCTTT
>NW_010173858.1:13079-35786 GCF_000695765.1 Mesitornis unicolor
TGTTAGCAAGAATCCAGTCAACCGGAACCTACCCAGTCAGCCAGCACTGCTGATAAATGAATGAAAGTGGCTTGGAGAGCACTTCTGCCAGCTCCCTCAGGACCCTGGGGTGGATCCCATCTGGCCCCATAGACTTGTGTATGTCTAAGTGGTGTAGCAGGTCGCTAACCACCTCTTCATGGATTATGGGGGCTAATGTAATGTAAGGTGTGCAATGTTTAGGAGTGCAGTGTACAAAATAGGTGACAAGAATCCCAAAAGAAGCACTTGTAACTTTGAAGATACTTGTCTTGAATGATCAGCTGAAGTTTTCTTGCATATGATTTAAACTTCTGAAATTATTGTCTAGGGAGTTTTGGTTTGGTTTTGGTTGGTTGTTTTTTTTTTGCTTTTAGATAGAATCTATCAAGCCTATAAATAGATCTGGTTCTGAAAATGCTGAGTTCAGTATATCATGATTTTTTTTTTGCTGTTTCTTAATCTAATATGCAAAATGAGTATTCTTGAAATAATTTCCGATTTGTGATACCACAAGACAGGAAAGATATTACAAAAGCATGGAGCAAACCAAACAGTGGAGGGGGTATTGCAATGGCTCCTGGATATCAGAAGATAATTTTATTGGCATAACTCATCTAGGAAAAGCTTGAATAAAGGGCAGAATCTACATCAAACATATAACCAGAAGGACAATATCTTTGCTGCTTAAAGTTACGTTCTTGCAACACCAGCACATCTTTCAACACTGAAAATAACAGCAAGCTGGCAAAAAGAATGCAGAATCTCTCTTCCAAATGCAAACTAAGTGTGAGAAGAAATAAAAGTAGCTAATACTAAGTGGGAAACATGAGTATTGCAGTGCATCTTAGGTTGACTACATAATGTTTGGGACTGTGAAAAATGTTTGGAACTGTCTTAGTATTATCTTTATCAAAAAGAGCTGAGTTAAGCCAGTAAAGACTTTTTAAAAAACTGTTGTCACATGCATGTCTTATTAAAAAAAAAAGTCCTGACTGACCATCTTTGCAACATTTAGAAAATGTGGAGCTGGTAGTGGCAATTAAACAAAACCTAACAGAGCAGTAAATATAAAATGGTGCAAGAGTTGTGGCTTGGTGTGGCAGAATGGTATGAAATTCCAGAAAAAAATAATCCACTGAAGTTCATTTCATAGCTTACAACCAGCTGGACTGCAGGATACCATCATGCGCTGCAGAGACTTCAACCTAGTTCAGCTGAATCCTTGTAAAGACCTGGAGAACACAGAAATGCACTGTGATAGGACATGAAGTCTACTGTTTACCAAAATAGTGTTTACTAAATAGTGTTTACTAAAAATACTGCTTACTCGTGACGGAAAATCTACCAAATGCAGTCATTTTCTGTGGAATGTTCTGTCATCAATAAAATTTTTGTTTTCTGAAACAAAAATATCTTCTCAGGAAGCTTTTGAACAGTCTCAACTGTGAACATGCAATCCATTACTTCTCGTTGGTTCATAATAACAGGGTCATGTTTCCAAGATATTACTTTCCTGAAGAGGAAGTGAGGTGAACAGAAAAAAATTCTAAGAAAAGAGATTGTCCTGCCCTGCTGTTGCAAACATTCTGTTGCTGTAGCTCTTGTTTTGCTTGGCAAGCAAACAGCAAAGCCAGGGCAGTAACTAAACCTGTTTTCTGAGCGTGAAGAGACTCCCCATTAGCTGTCAGCAGCAACAAGTTCATCTAAACAGTGCCCTGAAGTGCTGAGTCAGGATCCCCCTGCAGGGTGGGCACGATCCCCAGTTGACTCTGGCTGTGTCATGGTATGCGTCTTCCCAGGTTAACTGCCTTGTTGATCTCCCATTGAGACAGGCTCAGCACTGCCAAAGTACTGTTTTTCTGCTTCACATTCTGCAGTTAACTCATCTGATGTTGTCTCAGATGTATATGTAGATAGGTAAGATCTCTCCTTTGATCTTAGGTCTCAAGAGAAAAGAACAGTAATACAAAATCTTCAAGCAATTATCAGGATGTGCAGAAAATTTGTGCTGTGGACTACACCTTCATGAAGACAGTATTTTGCAAACTCTATCTGCTGATGGGAAGAAAAAAAACCTTCCTATGGAAAGGGGATACTAGGGAAGTAATCAAGAATGAGGACTCCAGTGCAGGTTTTAACCATCGTCATTGGATACTCTGTGAGGCCTACAAAAAGGCAAATGTGACTGACATCCATCCTTGTTATTAGGGTTCATATCAACATTTGGAGTTTTACTAAAGCTGCTGAAACTAGAACCAATCTAAGGTCTCACTGCAATCACTGAAGAAATGCAGGCACTGAAGTCCTAAAACTCTGGAAACATCTCACCCGCTTCTCTGACTTCACGGAGTGTCGAGGGTATCTCTACTGCATGGGTGCCTGTTATGCAGCACTCCCAAAGTTCAATAGCACGTGGTCCCTAAACTCAGGTGTTTCTGGACTAACTATACTATAAATTTTCATATATTATAGTGAATTAAATGTATATTGTGATATTTTAAATATATTTTGAGGAATTTTCTATATAAGACTTCTAATATGTAAATGACCATGTTAGAGAGGCTCTAGGTGGCAGAACTATCAGGGTACTTTGCAGTCTTATGCTTTTCCAATTCCACAGGCTCTCTGGTCAACTTTGCCCAATGGTTCAATTGAACTTGACTACAGATTGTTCCCTGTGCATCACCAGTAATCTGCCTAAAAATAAAGGTCCTTCAGGCAACAGAAGTCTTACCTTTGAAATCCTAAGGTAACTGTAGCTTTGGGATTGTGATTATATGGAAAAGTCTTACAGGTCTAGTTTTGTCAGTTTTGCTTGTCTCTGACAGTAGCTTCACAGTCATTATAGTCTGACACAAATTCACATTGCCATTAAGGTCCTTCCCTCCATGATCAGCTACTCATTGCTGCTAACTCCACTGTGTTGGCACTAGTATTTGCAGAGCTCCACAGAGAGCTGGGTACTGTTGAGAAGCAACCTGAAAACTAACCTGAGCAGCTCCAAGCCTTGGTATCCTGAGCATCCCTTTCACACAAGGCACACATTTATGTCAGATAAAAGTGACAATGTAACTACAACCTCTGCAAAATTATACTTCAACTAAGCTATGCTTTAGAATATGATTACATGATTCAAGTGTCAGGGAATTCTGGTGAGCAGGGAAAGGAGACTTAACACCACCATTTAAACTCTTTCTGCCCCTAATCTATACTCTTTCCATTTCGAAAACAACACCAATACTTTAAAAATACATTAAAATTACATTAATTGAATAGGGATCTGTTATTGTTGTCAGACCAGACCTATTATAGAGCCTGGCCTGAACAACTGAATAAGAATCATCTTTGGAGTCACAAGCAACTGTTACCAACATGTAACTATAAATGCATAAAAGATTTAAAACTGAAGGTTCTTCCTTTTGTTCATCAGTAATTCCTGCCTTCACAACACAGACATGTATTTCTCCCTCGGTTAGACATGCAGCATTAATTCTACTCCTGAATCAAGGATTTGAATGGTTCAGCCTTCTATAATTGGGATTTCCTTAAAAATATTGAACATTTTTTACTATTAACTGCTATCTTCAAAATCCTAGGGCAACATTCCAAGAGCTTTGATTTGCCCCCAAATGATTTGGTTCCCAGAATGTTTCAATTTCTGGATTTAGCAACTCTGAGCTGTGGTGCAGAAAAATATATTTTAAAAAATCTTTGAAGCTAAGTGCAGAGAAGAGTCCAGTAGCCAGCTAGAAATTGCAGCACACTTTATTTTATTTTTTCCGGCATCAGGATTCCAGCCCAGCAGGCATACAAACATCCAGTGTGCGCCAGAAGACACAGCAAATGAACTAGATATCAGGATTTGACTTTTTCTAATAATAAGAAGGCAGAGAAAATGTGGCTGCTGATGTTAGTTTGGTAATTATCAGCTTCCATATTATCTGTCTTTTTTCTCCCATTGCTGATGGACACAGCCTACTGAACTCTACTTTCAAGTTTATAGTCCTAGCCACAGGTAAAACTGTGCTTGTGTTATAAAGCCTTAAATAAAGGTAATTTTCTTTCTGACCCCATCTCCTCATCTTCAGCAAAGGGAGTAAAACCTAAAACTAACAGTGGCTGCGTGCCAAGGATCGCAGTTTTCAAGCCTTGCTTTGCTAGTTCATGTGCTGGCAAGAAACTCAAGGGAATGGGAAAGATTAGTTAGTCCTGGAGGAATCTGGATGACTATCCAGGAACTCTCACCAACTAAGTAAAGAGGTGATGATGATATTTTCTGAAAAGTCTTTCTGTGAAGAGAGAGAATGACCATATTACAGAAATTGGAAGCACTATCTGGTGCATTTCTAGGAAGGTACTTTAGGTCCAGTCTTATTTAACATTTTCATTAATGAGTTGGAAGTGAAAGTAACTAGCCTGTAATTACATTTGCTGATACTAAATTGAAAGGAGTTTCAAACTTCACTGGGGACAGAGAAATAATGCCAGGGGACTTATGGTACAGATACAGGCAGAAAAATCTCAAAATGAGTGGGAAGGATAGGAGCAAAGGAAAGAGGAAAGGAAATAGAATACCATTTTAATTATTTTTTAAATTGATTTGTGTTCCTATCCATTAATTTGCTTTGTACTGCATACAGAAAAACACTAGTTCCAGGTATTGAGTAGCCAGTCAAATAGTATAATTAGGCATTTGGCAGACATCTAATATGAATATGAAGGAACTGCAGGCTGGGAGTCAGGGGTCTGCGGCTGTGAGAACAGCTGTGGGTTCATTGTATCTGGGAAGCAGCTTCACAAGCAGCAGTGGTGCTTTGCTCTTGGTATGGTTTGTGAAGCCCTTGTATTCAGCCTCTAGGCAGAGGGGGGCTTCAATAAAGGTGTATGGACTGATAAATGTGGGGACCAAAAAGTGACTGCTGGCTCTTTAAAGGGAAGTGAACCCATCTTGTTCCCTTGATTAATGCAGGAATTAAGCAGGGTTATTTTTATGGTCCCTTAGTCTTTTCATAACATGGCCCTTGTTCAGTGGTGAAATGATTTTTTGTTTCCTCTTATTACTTAAGAATTTTTGGTGACTTAAGTGGGAGAAAAATATATGCATGCCTATACATGCACATTTGTGCGTGAAGAAATAAACAAAATAACAGGAATGGAAAACAAAAAGGGGCCTTTTGCTGTTCATTGAAGAAAGCCTTCACCATGCTGTTAAAAAAGGCATAAGATGTCAGAACGCACAGCAAGTACTGTATGCTGAAATATTAATGTTAGTAAACATTGATTTGTTTAGATTTAATATAGAGGATTAAGGAACGAAGAATGAAGAAATGGGCATCAGGTAGTGCCCCAAGGTAAAATGCAGCTTCATAGTTATGAAAATTTAATTTGACTGCATTGGGAATAATTGCTCCTGTTTGGTAGCAGGCTTATGCCAGCAAGATAACAGTCACTCAAATGGACATCACCCTGCATACACTCTTAAGCAGCTGTGTAATATTCTTGATTGGAGAATGATGTTTTATCCCATTGTTATAGGAGAATCATGCAGTTGAAAAAGACACTAAATCAGTCTGAATTATACTCTAGTGCAATATTTTTTTCTATAATGAAGTTTCTTTTTGTTCTCATGTAAATGTCTGCTTAAAAGCCAGAAAAATTTTCTTCTAAAAACAGAAAACCTATTGCATTAAAAAAAAACCAAACCACATACCCCAAACTTTTTGCGTCTTATTTTCACTGAGGATCTCCTCTCCTCTCCTCTCCTCTCCTCTCCTCTCCTCTCCTCTCCTCTCCTCTCCTCTCCTCTCCAAAAGCTCTTTAAAGATGTGTTGATTATCTCTATACATTAAACAAAATAATTCTATTTACATTTAGTGTAGGATATTGTGACATTTTCAGGGCAGGATAGAGGGGCTTAAATTAAGCAAAAGTATTAAGTCTTTGTATTTAGTCTGACAGATTCTCTGTTTTTAAATTTGCTGATACTCTGAAATAAATTAGGATAAAGTAGCCATTATGTGGTGTTTCTTACAGACCACTCTGAGATATAACAGAAAATAAGTGAGCAAGGAACTAGCATCTCAGCTGAAGACTTACAGTAGTAAATGTACTCATTCACTGTCTGCATTTCCCATAACACTGTTTTCATTCATCCTTTTCCTCTTCTGTTTTCTACAGCACTTCATGACTACTGAGAAAACGTCATTAATAACTGATACAAAGAATCACGCATGTGCATATAGATAAACCGAGGATGACAAAATATCAACTTGCAGCTGCTCAATTGAAAGCCGCATCTACACAACAGGTAATTACTTTTAATTTAATTAGTACTCCTGGTATTGTTTCTATCTCATAGATTACATTATAACATGTAATGTGTTAAAGCAGGAAGACAAACTGTGAGAAGACACAGAAAATATTACTTATTTTGTTTAGAAATACCATACTTCATTGCCTTTATAAGCACTTACTGTTCATTGGCAATGATCAGTTCTTGCATTCTGCTCTTTTTTAGCACTTTGGTACATTCAGTGCACTCAAATAATATCATTTGGAAAGATACATTTTAGCTCTTTAGAAGTAACACAAATTGACATATATATTGGGCAAAATTTTCACAAATGTTGTGCTCCAGAATATGTAAATTTTTTAAACAAACTTCAGTTAATCAGCTGCATAGTATAATTATCAAGCTCAAAGAGCAAAATATATGATTTACAGAAATCAGTTCCAAGAATAAAATCATTTTATGTGAAATATAATGGGAAAAACTTCTTACTGGTGTAAATGAAACTAGTTCCTTCATCTTCACCCACTTATGCCACCAGAGGAGGTATCAGTTCTTAGGAGAGCAGTAAACTGAATTAAAAAAACTGATAAAATTTTGAACTATTCATGAAACTAGACAGATTTCAGTGCTGTAACTCTGGATTTTACACAGTTTGATAGACTTTCAGTCTATTATGATACAATTTTTTTTTATAGAACCTGATTCTGTACTCAGAATATGGCCTTTTATTTTAACTTATATCAGAGTCCATATTTTTTTCTGATTCCCTATCATGTGACCCTTTGCTTTCTATTTACCAGCAAATCTCAATGAAAATATTCAGCCAGAAGTGCAAATATTCTTGCTTTATTATTTCATTGTGTTGGACAAACAGATCTATTGAAATCATTCCTGAAGGCTCAAGCTAGCATCTGCCCTGTCTCTTCCTCTTCTCTCCATTTCTATCTGCCAGCATTTAACATTCTCCTGGACCATCATTGGATGACAAACAGCAGCGGAGATGCTATGTATATGGTAGATTATCAGCCCAAATTACTTTCCATTTTATATTATATATCATTTCCACTCTCCCTATGAATGTGCTGTAGAAAAAACCTTTTCTTTTTATTTTGCTCAATAATTGGTGGCATTGCTTTTCAAAGTCCCTTTGTGTTTACTGCTAATGCCACAAATGCCTTGAGGCTGCATTTACCCATATAACGACCTGATTCTTCCTCACTTTGTGCAATCAAATAAAAGTGAACCTGATACTAGTGTCCCAGATGTACAACAATTAATAATAACAAACATTTTTCCTATAAAATGGTAAACTTTTGACCTTGAAAAAATCTTTTATATGAGTTCAACTGAAAATTAGGGTAACTTGCAATTTAGACCTGAAGAACAATAGAAACCCCAGGGTTTCAATGGTGGTTCTTTCAGTAAATTGTTCTGTGCATTGAGCAAGTTCAGTTCTCCAAGGCTGGTGCATATGTCTAAACCTAAATATAAGCCCTCATAGCAAACATTTTATGTAACCTGAATAAGACAAGTATGAAAACATCAGCCCTTCACACTGAAGTGAGTAACTCAAAATGAAAATAAACTTCAGAGATTATCAAAACAAAGATTTTGTTTACAGACATCCATTGCAAATTGAACCATCCACGAAACTTCACTGTCCATGCCCCAAAAAAAGAGAATTCCATATGAAATCAACCATACAAAGAAACAAAAAAACCCAACTACTGACTGCTGCACTTCATATGCTTTCTACTAAAATGATTAAACCTCTGAGAATTGCTTTGAGAATTTGCTGTGAACTTAAATGAATGATTCATGCACCTCGGTAATTCTACCTGAATCTGAAGTTTTCTTCCCGGAGTCACTCCTACCACTTTCGATGTAATACTAGAATAATATTCCTGGTAAAGGAGCAGCATTTTTTTGTACACTTGTAAAAGTAT
Organism: Mesitornis unicolor; assembly: GCF_000695765.1. Classification (NCBI taxonomy): domain Eukaryota; kingdom Metazoa; phylum Chordata; class Aves; order Mesitornithiformes; family Mesitornithidae; genus Mesitornis; species Mesitornis unicolor. The sequence continues at coordinate 21,339 of NW_010173858.1, forward strand.
GAGAGATTAATTCTTTTCATTCAGACACTTTAAAAATAACCAAATAGCAGGACACTGAGGGACATGGATTCCAGAACATCCTGATGAAGGATACTATCCTTCCCTGAGATGAGTGTGTTGGAGGATTGATAAAACCCTGCAAACAGGAGATAGCGATACTAACTGACAAACTTAGACCTTTCAGAGCTATGTTAGCATCACAAGACATCATAATTCTTCAGAGACAAAGACTAATTAACAGAAAGAGATGAAGACCCAGGGCCCAGGTTTAATGGGAAGTTCAGAGCCACTTCGCTGAGTCTGAACCCAAATGTCATCAGTAAAAGTCTTAAAAGCTGGTCTTGGGAAGAGTTATGGCACACAGAGTTTTTGAGACATTTTGTTTCTCTTGTACTTTAAATCCTGCCTAGCTGAGGTATTCTAGAATGTGGCAATAGGTCTGTCTGTTTACTCTGCCTGTCTTTGCGTACTTATAAACCGAGGTTATCCTTGAAGGGAACACTGAAATTTTAGACTGTTTTGCTTAACAGAGAGAAAAATGAACCAGGCTTGAAAGGACTGATAATGACACCTCTTTGTAATCCCCTTGGTGATAAGCATTTCATTATACCAAGGGAGAACACCATACATGTAATAACTGTACAGACTTTCATCTCAGTATGAATCTATGAAAACAAACTGAAACTATTTGCACAGAATCATAGAATACTTCGAGTTGGAAGGAGATCCATAAGGATCATTGTGTCTGAGTCCCTACTTCTCTCAGGCCTACCTAACACTAAACCATATATGTTGCAGAGCTAGCAACATTTGGTATCTTGGTATATATCTATATCCTCTCCTTTTAGGAAGTGGTCTGCTCTTCAGCAGAAGGTGTACCTACACTCTCAGTTCGTCTGTTCATTTCTCTCAGGTTCTGCTCCACTGGTTGTCCAGACTACACAGACTGATCTGCTTCTAGGTAGTTTTCTGCCAATTATTTTCCTCTGAGGTGAAACTCAGTTGTGGTCTTGTGTGCTGTTTGCTCTAAGATGAAAGGAGACTGTACTGAAGTCCAGCTCAGCATCTACAAACCTTATGCCTACAGGTACCCTGCCTGCTTCATGTCTTGCTACTGTCAATAGTATGCATCACGTTCTCAGCATGCTGCTATAAACACCATGTCATAGGCTAAGATAGAGCTGTCACGTATTAGTCACTTAAAACTGAAAATAATGTTCTATTTTACAGTATATTTCAGAATGCTGCTTATGACCTGAAAATATCTGGACCAAGTGTTTCATATCATGTCTAGGGACAGTTGGCATAAATCAGTTTGGGAGATACTTTGTTCCATTTGGTCTGTAGGCCAGGGACTGTTCCTACAGCACTGTAGATACAGCCAGAAATTATGAAACACCGAAGCAAATCCATCTTATCTTTTACTTAATTAGTTCATGCTCCCTGTCATTAATGAAAGTCATCTTCATAGAATCATAGAATGATAGAATGGCTTAGGTTGGAAAGGACCTTAAAGATCATTCAGTCCAACCCCCCCGCCATGGGCAGGGACACCTCCCATCAGACCAGGTTGCCCAAAGCCCTGTCCAACCTGGCCTTGAACACTTCCAGGGAGGGGGCATCCCCAGTTTCCCTGGGCAACCTGTGCCAGTGTCTCACCATGCTCACAGTAAAGAATTTCTTTCTAATATCTGGTCTAAGTCTACCTTCTTACAGTTTAAAGCCATTCCCCCTTGTTCTATCACTGCCTGCCCTTGTAAAAAGTCCCTCCCCGGCTTTCCTTTAGGACCCCTTAAGAACTGGAAGGCTGCAATCAGGTGCCTCCGGTGCCTTCTCTTCTCCAGGCTGAACAGCCCCATTCTCTCAGTTGGTCCTCATAGAGGAGGTTCTCCAGCCCTCTGATCAGCTTTTTGGCCCTCCTCTGGACCCACAACAGCTCAATGTCCTACTTATATTGGGGGCTTCAGAAGTGGACGCAGTACTCCAGGTAGGGTCTCACCAGAGCAAAGTAGAGGGGCAGAATCACCTCCCTCGCCCTGCTGGCCACACTTCTTTTGATGCAGCCCACAATGCGGTTGGCTTTCTGGGCTGCAAGCACACATTGTCAGCTCATGTTGAGTTTTTCATCGACTGACACCCCCAAGTCTTTCTCCTTGGGGCTGCTCTTGAGACATTCTCCACCCAGCCTGTATTTGTGCTTGGGATTGCCCCTACTCAGGTGCAGGACCTTGCACAGGCCCACCACTCCAGCCTTTCCAGGTCCCTCTGGATGGTATCCCTTCCTTCCAGTGTGTCAACTGCACCACCCAGCTTGGAGTCATCTGCAAACTCGCTGAGGGTGCACTTGATTCTGCTGTCCATGTCACTGACAAAGATGTTGAGAACCGGTCCCAGTACTGATCCCTGAGGAACACCACTCATCACTGGTCTCCATTTGGACATTGAGCTGTTGACTGCAACTCTCTGAGTGTGACCATTCAGCCAATCCTTATCCAGCAAGTGGTCCATCCATCATATTCACATTTTTTCAGTTTCGTGACCAGTACGTCACATGAGACAGTGTCGAATGTGTTGCACAAGTTCAAGTAGATGATGTCAGTTGCTCTTTCCTTGTCGACCAAAGCTGTAACTCCATCATAAAAGGTCACCAAATTTTTTACCACCAGTCACTGCATCCTTTTCTCCCTGTGCCTTAGGAGAGCATTCAGGATGATATGCTTCATGATCTTGCCAGGCACAGAAGTGAGACCAACTGGCCAATAGTTTCCTGGGTCTTCCTTCTTCCCGTTTTTGAAAATGGGGGTCATGGACTTGTGCAACTTCGAGTTCTTTAGGTGGTCTCAAACCTGATCTTTGCTTACAGTGGACAGATCATCCAGTGTCCATGATGTGTTAGCTAGCTCATTAAATGTGTTTCATGTTTTCATAACTTTCATGAGCTAGCTCCATCCTTTCCTACTGCCAGAACACTCTTTAGTGGCTGGACCATACCAGGAGTAGACCTTTTAGAGCTTGCTCTCTGCAATGTCACTCATGAGCATGGTCAGGGGATCCTCCTGAAAACCACACTCACCAAACAACCTGTGGATTGTACCTAAGAACATCTCTTCTTCAACAGTCCAGATAATAGTATTCTCCAGCAGAGTATCTGAAGGAGAATGATAGAAAAAAAGAAAAAAGAAAAAAGAAAAAAAAAACCCAAAACCAAAAACCAAAACCAAACCAAACCAAACCAAAATGAAAAAAAAACAACCAAACAACAAAAAAAAATCCCACACAAAAAAAAACAAATCCCAAAAGAAAGTTGTCCAGAGATAGGTTCAGGTAAGATGATGGTAAGAAAAATTTACTGAAAAAAACAACAAAAAACCAAAACACATTTCCAGTGAGCAAGGTCAATCACAGTCTTGGGAACCAAGTAATTTTTTACTGTTCAAGTACATGAAAAAATCTGCAGGGCCCAAAATCTGTATTTTAGTGTTGCCAAGACAGAAAAAAATACTCTCTTTTCATGTTTATCCGGATTTGTTATACACAGGTTATTATTAATATTTATCATTTATCCAACAGTGAGCAAGTGAGCCATGCCCTCCTTATCTGCAGCCTAAAAAATATGAAAAGATAAAATATCACAAAGGAGGCATGTAGACAGTAAAGCCTTTCAACTTCAAACAAAAGACTTTATTGGGAGGAATCGCTAGAAACTTTTCAGAGTCCATAAAGTTTTGCAACAAAATCTCAAACAACCTTATTAAACAGAAAAGCGATACCAGGTGGATTAAAGATGCTGGAACAGAGCTTTAACAATAAATAAAACTAAAATTAGCAGGAGAAATGGTCAAGAGATCCCTTAAGGAAAAATATGGCAGGACCTGATGTTATCCATAGTTTTGGCTTCAGGACTTTGTATTTTTGCACCCAAGACTAGCACAAAACTCCAGGCAGTTCTCTTAGGAGTAATCATTAAGATGCATGTCAGAGTAGTGTTAATTATGGAAAACAAAAGCTCTGGCCATCAAGTAGTTCCCAACTCCTAAATAATCACGTTTCTCAATCATGTGTGAACTGCTAACATTGATCATATCAGGGCAAATCTACTCCAGTGTGGTTACCATTACAAATTTCACATGGGAATGAAAAGGATGCAGAAGAAATAATAGTACTTCTGGGGATCGGCTTCTGATTGACATGTTGGTTATGAAGACTGCAAAAGCCAGAAAATCTCAGGAAAATATACAGAGACTATGAGGTCTTTGATTTTGTCCCTCATACATGAATAAAGAAAGCATTAAGAATGTATAGCACTAAAATAACATAATTCTTGCAAATTTAAATAGAAACATCTCTAAGACAGATCTTGCCCTCCAAGATTGTGACTTATACTCAGTCCATAACCCCCAGGGAAGTTTCCTAGGGCACTTGTTATCATCCAAATTTTCATAATTTACAACTTGCCATTATTCAGCCTCCAAATGAAAATTTGAATGGAAATTCAATGCATCTTGCAAAACATTACTAATAACCACTCCATGTTAAAATAATCTCAGATGATTACTAAGTCAGGTAAAATTATCCTAACCTTATGAAGATCATCAACTCTGTCCAAAAACCATGCAGCTCAGACAAGTTGCAAGAAATTATTTACATTTAACACCACAGGAAGATATTGATCTGTTATACCTCAGAGAAAACAGACTCCTTAAATACCAAATTAGCAGAAACAGCCTCTCTTCCAGGCAAATAATTCCATGCCCTATCCTGACTATATGTTGCAGGAACTTACTTTAATAGAACTGAGGCAGTTAGGAGAATAACCAGAAAAGTGACTTATTCTATAAAGAGCATTACATCCAAAACCAGAAGCTGAAATCTTAAACATACTTAGGAGGAAAACTGGAAGAAGTCTGGAAAAATTGTATTCAGAGAGCTATTTCTCAGACAAGCTTTAAAGTTACTAGGTAAAGTAGTAATTGTGGAAAGTGCTGGAAAGAAATCCAATCATGGGAAGAAAATCAGTTTTAAAGGCAGGAGGCCATGACACAGGAAAGGAGTGAAGAGACATTAAAATGTCAATAAGGACTCTTCTGGGTAAGATAGCTCAGCTACAATCATTCACTGCAGTCTTTGCTGCAGTTGCACACTGCCTCTTCACACACAAAGGGAGGAGGGATAATACACGTGAAAGGCTATAAAACATAATGCCATAATACATTTGGCACAATGTGTAAACCACTGATAGCATCAACATTGCCCTTCACTATGATCTGTGTGGCCAATATTCCCCTCCTAGACATCACAAACAATGAAATCAGAAGCCTGATCTACTGGCAGATGAAAGAGAAAGGGAAGAACCTTTAGGATCTTGTATCTGGGCAGATCAGTAAAAGACAGAAAAACTATTCCAGAGGCTTCAAGATCATCATCGCCATTATCAACACTGCCTGCCCATAAGCTTAACATAAGACAGAAAGGGAAGTACAGTTCCAATATTTCAGCACAACCACTTTGAATATAACCTTTCAGGAGAGGAGTGAAAAGGACAGAAGGAGAATGATCAGAGGAGTACTGATTTTTACAGCTTCTTCTGTGACTCAGACTAAAACCCCTAGACAACCTCTCAATGACTTGAACAATGATCTGAACATTTCCAAGAGTAACTAGAGTCCCTGGGAACCTGCTTGTTTCTTTTCCTGATATCTTTCACATTTTGACTGCATCCTGACCTAAAGACCTAGTTTTTATCTGGAGATTAAACGTTGCCAATTTATTGACAATGACACAAATTCATTAGGATGTGATATGAAAAAATAATAATAGCAAAAATTTGGTAACTTAATTACTCTGAGAAGCTAGAGGATAAGCAAGAGAATATCACAAGGATAAAGTAACCACATAAAACTGATGATGACTGCAAGCTTGGCAGCATGTTGTTCAAAGACGACACCTTCTTCCTTCCAAAGACAATCATGCTAAAATTGTTATCTGTTTTCTGTTGGCAAAATCTACTGCCCTGAACCACTGTCTGAGTGTTAAGAAATTTATGTAAAGCTGAATGTGACTTACATAGCCCAAGAATATTTATCACTAGATGATACGGACAATAAGCAGAAGAGGGTGAAGTAACCCAGGACAAAATGGGATGAGTTACTCTGAGTATTAGGTACTCAACAAAACCCAAATAAATTTCTGACTTTGCAGCTCCTTAGCATTGTTCAGCTAAAAAAAAATAAAATCTCTTATCTACAAGAAAAAAAAAAAGGAAAAGACTGCAAACAGTCAATAAAAAGGACAGTCCCATTATCAAGCTGTTGCCCTTACCAACATCCCTTTGCTGTCGCAGTGGTGAAACTCATTTGCCCAGGCATATCTTGATGAATATACTGCATTTCTAGTAAACAACCAATAAAGAGCTTTCAATGAAAATCTATCCTCATTTTCATTTCACATGGTGGACTATATGTTTCTTTATAGAAAGAAAAAAGGGACTGACTTAAGCAGTTAGTTTGGCATTGCACACACATGGCTCACAGAGCTGAGATGCAGCAATGCTAGTGTGGAGCACAGCATAAGAAATCAAATGTGATCCCTGTCCTTGTTCCTGCTTTTTCCAGTTTTGTATCATAGTGTTAAATTCCTTCAGTATACGTCTTCTATGGTTGTTAATCTGCCAGTGCACTTTGTCTATACCATTGCCAGAGTGAATTTTGTTAATGCAAGCAGAGATCTCAACAATACACTGTATTTGATCAGTTGTGAATACTGTTCTCATTTCTCTTCTCCAGCATCTTTATCAGATGGTCCTGTCTCTTATACCGCTTGAGAAGAAATTATTTCATCTAGAAGAATATGGTACAGTTGGTCAGGGTTCTCAGTGTCTTTCTACATGCTGTTTAGCTAATGCAGATAGAGCTATAGACATCTACTGATGCACACACACACTGGCTTAGAGCACAGTATGGCATAAAGTAGCTGACTATGAGTCTACTTTGAGAGATATGACCCAGTAAAGTAGCACAATACTGTAGAAGTTGCAGACTTCTTGACTGTGTCCAGCTGTGGTGATTCAATATGGATTCAACACTCACTAAATTATTATTTTACAATTAACAAAACTTGTGGAACAGAAAGCAGTTAGTTTACAATCACTGATATGTATGACCTGTAATTAACTAACTTTGTCTTCTTTTCCAATTTAAGAAAGATTTAAAAGTGCTCCCATGAAGTTTCCTTTTATTAAGACATCACTTTTACAGACCACATTCCAATTCCAGTGCAATGTTATAATAAATAATTAAAACTAAATGGAAACAAAGCCCCACACCTTGAAACACAGCACCTTGGACTCCAAATCACCTTTTTTTGGTTTTGCTTTTTTACTTACTTGCAAAACTCAGCAAGTTATAATGAGCTTCCAAGGTCTGTAATGTAAATCATAACATATTCCTCTACACTAATTTTCTATCCATCTAAAAAATTTCACACAAGATAAACACTTTGTAGTTAGCATGGTAGATCTCTAAGTGGGAGATTGATACTATCTAACTTAAGTTGCCTGAAAACTGATGTCTACCTTGAGGACTTTGATAAAAGAGGAACAACATTTAAAAACTGGACAGCAGAAGTCCACTTTGCACCTGTGACATGTATAGCCAACACAAGGCATGGACACCTGATCCACGCATTAATTTACTCATGAACCACAGTGTTCTATACAGGTTTGAAAGCTGCAGTGATTCAAGAGTTGATTAATGTGTTGATGAGATGTTTCTTCCTTAAGGACAGAGGTATTTTTCAGAAATTTAGGCAGACGGCTGTGGAGCAGTAACAAACTCAGCTATCCATTTTTAATATTCTATGGAACCTTTCTCAAAGCTTATGATTGACATCTAGACTCCCTCTGTAGACCATGAACTGAGACTCTTCATCTTAGAGTGTGATAAGCATTATATAATTAATATACATTATTATATAATTATTACATTACATTACATTACACTGTATTGTATTATATTATTAGATAATTAATTACTATATAAGTTTAATTTTTGGGAACATAAAAGTCATTAAAAGCTCTGTGCCAATTGGGTTTTCTTGACTTCATTTTGAATACATTTTAGTTTAACAAAGAAAAGGGTTAAATTCCTGATTCCAAAGCATGAAACGTTTATAAAGGAAAAATACAAAAGTGAGAAAATGAGGACATGCCATTTCCTGTCCTAAACAGTGCATCTTATTGAACACACTTTTTTCTGAGAAGAACTCCATCCTGAGTTTGCCTCTTGTTTCTATTTGGTAGGTTTCTTCCTCTTGCTAAATGCTAGCAAAATTTCAGAGCTTTTCTAAAGCACTTTATGTTTTCTCTTTTAATTTGCAAGGCCTTAATTTGACAAGGATAGTTTTTTATTTGTCTGTCATTTAAGACAGAGCTAATGGAATATTCTTAAGATTCTTTAAGGCTGAATCTTCCTGATAAACAGTGTGAGAATTTTGAATGATATTTCTTGCCTGGTTAACTCTCCAGTCATGTAGTAGATGGATTGTAGTTTCAGACGTACATCACGATGTTTTTGCTTTTTTAAATAACAGTGTAAAAGCTTCTTGGATCTCTATAATGATTTACTGGCAACTTGGTTTTCTAGTTGATTTGTTGATACATTAAAAGATGTTGATAGTCTATTGTAGAGATTGTGTGACTTCATTGCATGCATGGCAGACTGTGATTTTAGAATTCTTTTCTCCATCTCCTAGTAGTCTTGGCAGCTTTGAGGCTTCTGCCACTACAACAAGACTTTAGTTTTTTTGAACTATTCAATATTCCAGATACTGACTTTGAAAAATAATATCTCTCTGGAAGGCAACTGAAGCACCTGCCATTTGAGTGGTCGTGTTTTCCCCAGAGCTTCCACTTCTGTTCCTGTGTGTTGGAACGAGATTTAAATAGTTTTCATTTGAATAATCTGCATAACCATCTTGGGGCTCTCCTTATTCTGACATTAATGCTGGCATTCATGGCACTTTACCACAAGAACTTGGTAGAAGTTCCTTTCATTGACATCTTATTAATTTCACAGAATCACAGAATGGCAGGGGTTGGAAAGGACCTCAAAAGATCATTTAGTCCTGCCAGAGCAGGATCACCTAGAGAAGATCACACAGGAACACAACCAGTTAGGTTTTGAATGTCTCCAGAGCAGGAAACCCCACAACCTCCCTGGGCAGCCTGTTCCAGTGCTTTGGTACCCTCACACTAAGTTTTTCTTTATGTTTAGGTTGAACTTCCTGTGTTCCGTTTTGTGACAATTGCCCCTTGTCCTGTCACTGGGCACAATCGAGAAGAGTCTGGTCCCATCCTCCTGACGCTCGCCCTTTAGATATTTATAATAATTAATGAGGTCACCCCTCAGTCTCCTCTTCTCCAGACTAAACAGATACAGCTCTCTCAGCCTTTCCTCATATGGGAGATGCTCCAGTCCCCTCGTTATCTTAGTGGCTCTACGCTGGACTCTCTCCAGTAGTTCCTTGTCCTTCTTAAACAATTTCAGGTGCAATAAAACACTGCTGGCACACACTCGAAAGTTCTAATAAAAAAAGTCCTCATTCCACTTTCTTTTCTAATTCTATCCCTCTATGCTATCTCTATTTTATTGGGTTTTTTTTCCCTTTATAGTTTGACTTCAGGATGGACAAGCATATACATATGAACATAGGTACAGTCTCCCTGTAAATAATACCCTATGGCCCCTTTGGTTTTGACAGATTTCTGCGTGTTTGATGGTTCCGTCAGCATCACAGCTCCAGTCAGCCTTGCTCTTCACTGCAATCCTAATGGGCAATTTCAGGCTCATGATGAAGGGTAAGACAAACAGGCAAATGGCCATAAGCATGCAAGCTTGAAGGGGTTTCATTGCCAGCTCATTATAGCTCCACTAATGAGATTTCCATCCAATTTGTGGGATAGGAGAGCTCAACTCAAAAAACGGACAGAGCTACCAATACAGTAGGATTAGTATGCCTTATTAAAAAAAAATAACCTTTGTTAAATCAGGACGCAGTGGTTAGGGCAATGTCGTTATACGCTGGCACAATACAAAAACAATTGCTGGATTATTTACATTATACTTGTCAGCTTGGCATAATTGCTGAAGTGATGTAAAACCCATACAATTCACTTAGGCTATAATAAATATGCACTTTATGTATGATCTTCAGTAAAGTACAGTTCATAAGATTTCTGCTGCCAAGGTAAACCCAATGCTGTTTGTGAAAATGTTTTTCCAGTGAATCTTGGGATGCATAAAGTAAATGGCAATAAGAAATGGAGATCCAGTGACACTGAAAGAGAAATCTATGAGGAAATATAAAGGCATTCCTCAGTGGTTATACAGAAATGTTGAAATGCTGAAAGTGTGAACAGGGTCTAGAAATTTAGCAAAAGTTTCTTTTTAATTCACTCAGAGATCTGCCATCTGTACTACATGATTGCTAACCTCCAACTCTCAAAAAAATTGGCATTTATTATTTGTTTAGGTACAATTATTTCTTTTGATTAATCCAGTCCCTACATAAATCCCCTTGAAATATGGACCTACATCTTCAAACTCTGAACTCACCAACAAAAAGTGATCACTTCATTATACAAATGCACAATTATACATTTCAATAGGCCTTTTATGAGCACAGACCTAGCATGTAGATAGTTATAAATTTGTTTCATATACACCAGAAGTAGGTCTTAGTTCCTTAAATTGTATTGCCTTTGCCTTTACCACAAAGGATATAGATATTATTCTCCGTGTTGTGAGGGCCTTACTCTCCTGAACTTCTGGAAGCAGCAAGTAGTATAAGAACTAACATTTGTCCTCTCTGAACATTGCTTTGTCTCCATGGAGGCAGATATTTCTGTCTAAATCCATGTGATATTTTTTTTTTAAACTGCAGAGCACTGTAACAGGATTTTTTTTCACAGTAACAAAACCTCAGTTCTGTAACCAAATGGAGTCAGCCTGGTTAAATCAGGCTATCAATCACTCTGCAGAAACTACAGAGGAGGTAAATAATTTTTTCCCTCTCCTGCAAAGGCACAGAATATGCCATCAAAATTTCGCAGTACTGCAGTGGATCAAAATTGGCATGGGACTTCCACCAGAAGGTAGAAATATCAGCCTCTGTTACTTAACCCACTGCAAGTCATTTGTAAGCCATGCTAGGAAAAAGGCAAAGCTACATTTAGAGACCTTCTCAAAAATGCTAGAGGGTAGAAAGATCATTAGAACGTGCTACCAGACTGCTAATCAATCAGCCATCAGCCACCACTTATTGCAATAGGCAGCAGACTCAAAACGCCTGCCAGTCTTACAAGTCAGGTTCTCAAAATGGCACACACATATCTCAGTCTGTTATTTTTCACTCTCTGCACACCAGCAAGACCAGCTGCTATCTGGACTGTCCCAATAAGCACTGAACTCAACGAGGAATCACCCATGCTATGGAGCCTAGGCGACAGGAGAGCTGTGCAGCACTGGCAACTGGACTCAGATTTCTTGAACTGCATTCCCATATACTAACCATAACCTTCTTTGCAATAAATTACAGCTTGATTTTAAAGATGTTTTAGACATGAGCATGCCACACAAAAGACCTAATAACTCCCAGAAAAAGTGGAAATGGAAGACTCTATTAGAATGTCAGTGTTCCCAAGTGCTGTAGTGACACAAATGGAAACAATTCTAGGTTGGTGTCTAAAATAAAGCAGCTTAACTACAGACAAATCTTGCAGGTGCTGCTTGTCTCATTAGCCTTTTCTGCAGGGCAAACCACTATCTGTCTCTCTGTTTAACCCACAGATATGCTGGGAGATCTATTCAATATCATACCTTGTGTATTTTAAAGCCTGATTAGTTGTATTTCTACCCTGGCCCGGGGGCTGCCAGTTTGCCTAAGTCAGACATTACTATGTCCTGGCATAATGATGCTCAAAGGAAACTGGAGGAATATGCTGTTTCTTTAGGAGCCTGAAAGTAGCTCTAACATTTTTGTACAGATAAATGCAACAGTTTCATAGTTTGATGAGGAAAGAAACCACCGCAATCTGCTTTGGCAGCATGTTCACTGTGATTTCTGCAGTGTGTGAACACAGCAAGGAGCGTGACAGGGTTAGGGGGACTTCTCAGCCAAGCAGCATGAGTCAGAAACAAGTTCGACTCTGGTGAAAAATCTTTGTCTTTAATTGTAATCTCTTTGTATATTTTTAAAATCTACTGGCTATAGATCCCAGTGTTAATATATACCTTTGTTGGTTTTTTTTAAGTCAGTTCCTTCTCATGTGCTTGTAATTGTTTTTCATTTCAACACAAATGAGACAAGAGTCCTGGCATGTTCCTTGTGAAGTCCAAAGAGAAAAGAATGATTTACAATGACTTTGTGTGTATGTTGCTTTGGAATCGCAGTCTAATGACTCTCATAGTTAAAACAGGCAGACATGGAAATCTTTCTGATCCTACAGCATATCAGAATATTTCCCAACAAGTACTTAAGCCAGTAAGAGTTTGATTGGGTTCATAGTCTCAAAATTATTTTGGATCAATGCATATGTCAAACACCATTACTATGCTGTTATTCAATATTACGTTACTGAAGGAAACCATACGGAACTGTAGGTATGGAAATTAAGAAGTACTTTGAGGTAGTTCATGTTTTCCCAGGGAATTAGGTGAACATACATGCACTTTCCAGAAAATTAGATCAACAACTCACTTCAAAAATTACCTGTTTCTCATAGAACCTATGGTAGGAGACATAGCCATAGCAGACAAATACGAAGTCATTTCAGAATACAAATTTTCTAATAACGTCCAAAGAAAGACAGTCTTTTGCAAGTCTGTTGCAACCTGTACCCTTTAATGAACAGGTTACATTTCATAACTCTTTCACCTGAAATAATTTGTTTGTGACTTTCCCTGACCTGAAATTAGAGGTAGTGTGGAACTTGGTGCACTGATTTGCCTGTATAAGATATGATTGTCACATTACTTGATTCATATGAGTTGTAAAGGACAAACATAGCAGTGGAAACTTTTTCTGTCAAGGACATTCTGCTTTGGTTTTCATATAATTGTTCCTGAAGGAAGGGAATTTTCCCAATGAATGAACCAAAGGTATAGGAATTAGATTTTAAAGCAAGTCTCTTCTTGCAAACAAAGAATTTGTTCTGTGACTACAAAATTAAGGACAAAAAGTTCTTACGAGTTCTAGTTCACAGCCATGTGGTAAGATAAGCCTATAAACTGCTTGTCAACTTGTCAACAGACTATGAAAAAAAGCTTTAAAATAAGCATAGTTCCCTTCTTTTCTCTATACCTGCTTTATGAACATTTTTTACATTCAGATCTTGTACATAAATACCTTACTTGTTTTTAAATTAGCATGGCTTGTTTCCTGACTGATTTTGGTTCAACTAGCTGACAGCAAGGTCCCTGTCTCTTCGGATGTAAAAGTCCTTTAACCTAGGGTTGGAAATCACTGTCATGGTGCCCAGAGCCCTCATACAGAGCCCTGAAAGTGAGACAAGGTACTCCATCTGCAGATCAGTCAGGATGGGGGACACAGGTCCAGGCAAGGAAGATGTCCTACCTGTGCTCAGGCACCAAGCAGCTGCCTGGATAGGGGCTGCCAAACTGGTACTGGGTGCACGATCTGAGCCAGGTTCCCCAAAAAGCATGCAGCAGTCTGGTAGTTTAATTAAGCACCAGAGCTTAAGAGTTACGGACTCAGTTCCTTATTCTACTACAGGGTTCCTGTGTGACCATGCTAATAATACTCATTTTTTTCCTGGAATACGATTTTTTTAAGAGTATGTCACACTGCAGACAGCAGTGCATTACAGAGATAACTGAGCTAGCTTTAAACAGGAAGGATAACTAGCACCTATCATACTGTGAGTCTATATGCTAACACATCTCTTCTGCTTCTGGTAGCCAGGCCAGCTTGGTTATCTTTGCAGTTTATACCAAAGGCCTGTCACTGGTATGGTAACATTTACCACAGATAAATCCCAACCCAAGATAGGGCTTGCAGTTACAATCATTGAACAACCGCTGAGATATCAATGATGGATTCGTGAATGTGCATCCAATTCTTCTAATTTAGGCAGCACTGTTTGAACCAGTGACGCCTGTATACATGGTAGAGACACGCTTATTCTCATTGGTTTCTGTGATCCCACTTATTTCAGGCCAAGATACTGCTCAGCAGTTATGATGGTCACAGTTTGGCCAATTAAAGGAAACAGACAGAAACTTTTGAAAATGAAAATGAAGTTTTATATTACCTATAGTTTTCTTCATTTGCTGTTGGGACATCTAATTTATCTGACCCTAACCAGATATCTTCACCGTGCTACAGATTTTGGGAGATGTGCATAGAACTCCATTGTGTCTTGAGCACAGATAG
>NW_010173858.1:35817-43838 GCF_000695765.1 Mesitornis unicolor
ATTTTGAGAGCTCTAAGGAACAAACAAGGACACAAATAAAAAGTGGGATAGGGCTGGGATTGTGGAACAGTCACAGAAATATCCTTCCTCTTGATCAGCACTTAAAGAGTTAACAACTGTGGCACTTCTATTATCTTTAAGTTTCACAATGGACAATCCAACTGAATGAATCAGTTTGGTTACATCTCTGTTACAGATAAAATTTCAGGCTCCCTGAAGATTCAGAAAACAGTATTTTTATCAGCTCGTACCTGGTGCATGTTTTAAACGATCACAGTGATGAACATATGGTAGCTGTTTTTATTTTTTAAAGTTTTTTGATTCAACATCAAGGAGATGATTCTGCAGCCAGTGATAATTATGCAGAGAAAATCCTGGGGTTTTAGTTTTAAACATAAAACAGCGCAATAATCCCTATAGGCTCAGTGACTGCAAAAATCTAGGTTAACCAGACCCACTCATCCCAACCAGTACTAATTCTATGATCCTAGGTTGTAGGCTTTCATGAGTTTTATTTTCCAAAATGTAACATCTCTGCTTGCAGCTATCTCAAGTGGCTGACTCCTTTCAAGTGAATGACATGGACAAACTTTACTGCTCTATAAGAAGTTGCCTAGAAACCACCTATACCATGGTTGCATCATAGCTTCAGTTTGGTCACTCTCATACTGAATTTCAGGGAATGAGCAAGCCCAGAAGCATAATTGTCACTTTCTTTTTACTGATGAGCTGTCAGTGCTGGAAGTGGTAAGGGAATACAGAGACACGGCTGGTCATGATGGCACTAAAGGACTTCTTCTAGTGATATTACATACGCTGTCAATCTACTCATGTCTTCTCTTTTCTTGATCACCTCATGCAGTCATACATGGAGAAGTTGAATCTGGATGGATTGGAGAAGACAGCAGGACTTTTGCAGGCCTTTACCTATCTCAGCCAACAACACATGCTTCATCCTGGCTCTTGTCATCTAACAGCAAACCTGCCTTGTCATAAGGGTAGACATCGTGGCTCATTTGTAAGGGAAATGTCATCTCATCTAGGTTCCCTTTCTCACAAAAGGGTGGACCAGAAGATCTTTCTGGTCCCTTTCAACCTGGGAAGGGGAAATGGGATTTTTTTTATTCTCTGCCACTAGGCCTCAGCTACAGAGTCTCATCTCCCAGTTTTTGCTGCTGTTACTGGGTTTTTGCGCTCAGTTTGTAAGGAATCCCGTGACCTCATAGAGAGCACTCAGTATAGGCCACCTCTGCTTTCACCTCTCAGCAAGCTCTCCTGCTGTGTGTAGCATACACTTACTTTTGATTAAGAATTATCTTTCTGGACTTAAGAAATAGTTACAATGTCCTTCTGATATTCAAGCACTGCTTTGCAGAAGATCATTGATTCAGCTTGTCTGTGTGAGCTGTCTGATGTCTCTTCATGCTGAACAGCATCTCAGTTTGCACAGGACTGATGATCCCTGAGCACACTCTACTATTGATGTCTATGATTCTGACAGTTCGTCCCCTTTGTGTGCCATATACTGAGGAAGTCCATGGGATGTCACACATGTAAAGAGGCAATGCCATTGTAGTCCTCTTGTAGTCCCCTGTAGATTCCACCATAAATAAGTTTCTGATATTTATTTGGTATTTACTGAACAATGCGTACTCAGGCTAAGTAGTTATATGTACTATATGTAATATACATGTAATAATATATGCAATTATTATGTAATAATAATAATGTAATAATATTATGTAATATTAATATATAATGTAATATATATGTAATAATATGTAATAATTTCAGCCTCTGAATTCTTAGCAGGCTAATGTTTTTCAAAACATACTTTTCAGTCACAATGAAACAGCATGATTGTACCAAAATGCACACATACTTTTAGGAGAATTCACCTGACCAACATACTGAAACTCCACATCTGAGCCAATCAGAATATCTTTACATGCATTGGAGTGTAACAGACAACTACTTCATGTAGACATTTAAAATAGCCTCCTTAAAACCCTGTTCTTTTTCACTAAATAAAAGATATTCAACTGTGGAGAAATCAGATATGGAGTTCCCTTTACTGTGCACCCCTCCATATAAGGTGTTAAGGCAAAATAAATGCTATTGAGTGACTATAAGCATTTGTTGTGTGGAATGTAAAAATGCAGAAGATATTAATGGGATAGTTCTATCCTGTCAATGGACTAAAATTGGAGAACATAAAGGTTGTAAACTAGGACTGTTTCATAATATATATGAACAATGACCAGAAAGGACGAACAACCATGTGACAAAATGTTCAGGTGACACATCACCATTCAGAATAACTGGCACATACAAAGATAAGGAGTTTAGAGCACCATGCAAGGCATCCTAAGAAAAGTCATCTCAGCATCAACAATGGTCAAAGAAGTAAATAGTATATAAGATTGAATAAAGAATAAGACAGACAATTACCCTAACAATTTATATCAGGTTATTATATAAACAAGTAGTACGTCCTCAAGTGGATCTGTGTGTTCAGCAGTGGTTATCCTATCTTAAAGTGAAGACAGTAGGTAGAGAAGAGGTTTACTGACAGATGATTACCATTATTAGAGTCATGAGAGAACTATTATAAAATGAGTCTTGCAAAAATGTGCCTGGTCGTTTTGGTATAAGCCAAAAGGAGAGTCAAGTCATTAAAATAGTGAGTAATAGGAGACAGTGGGTTTTTCTAGTTTCCCCACATTTCATCCATGCTTCTAGGTAATACATACAAAATATTAAGAATAAGGAACTGTGGATAATGGCAAAATAGGGTTGTGAGGAGACCATCTAATCCTCACCCTGCCCCAGCGGAAAACCCAACATGCCTAAAGAGTACATGAATATCTGGGTTACTTGATATGAAAAAACATCATCTGGGATTACATAAATTTCTTCATTTTTGTGTTCCATTGCTTAAGAATCTCAAAGTCAAGTCTTATACATAACCAAATATTCTTTACAGAAAATAGTTCAAATTACTTCTGAACCTACCTATAGTGGACATGAGGAACAAGTTATTTTAGTCTTTATGTAACAAATTTTTACATGTTGAAAGGCTACTACCATGTCTCTCTCTCAGTCTGTTTTTTCCTAGACTAAACAAATCAAACTCTTTGAACCTTTCTTCATACACTATCCTTTCTAAACCTTTAATCACTCTTGTCGCTCTCTCCTGAACTCCCTCCAAACTCAGTTTTTCTTAAAGCATGTTGTCCAAAACTGGATAAAGTATTCCTCCAGTAATAAATAGACCAGAATAATTACCTACCAAATCTTCTATCCAACAATCCTTTTTCCACATCTTGGATTAAGATTTTCTTTTTTTGAAACAGCAGCACATTTCTGCCTCACATTCAGTCTGTGGTGCTGAAGATGTTTTCAGCAGCACAGCAGACTTTCTAATTACTGTCCATTTTGCACTTATGCATTTTATTTCTCCTTTCTGTATGTATCACTTTCTACTTTTTTCCCTTGAGTTTAATGTCATTAATTGAAGATTTTACTGTTTTATTCTATTTTATTCTTCAAAGTGTCTGTAATCCTTCAATTCAGTTTTGACATTCACAAATTTTCTAACTGTGCTTTCCAATTCTTATTCTAGGTCATAAAAAATACTGTATATTGTTCAATCTGACTCACAGTTTTCTAGAGTGCTATCGATATATTCTCTTTGAGTACTATTTTTCAACCAGTTATTCATCTACCATGTAATTATTTAATCTAGTTCATATTCCCCTGATTTACTTGGGGGAGTGTCATATATGACAGCATAAAAATCTTTACAAACGTCAAGATAAATCACTATTATCTCTTCCAGCTTATTCCAATTACTCTGTCAAAGAATGAAAATACAGTTGAGATAATTTCATCTGGACAAAACCATGTTTATCTTCAATGTGTTTACAGATTATTGGCTAATAATTAGGTTCAATATAACATATTTAAGTTTACAGTTTCCTATGCCCTTTTATTTCATTCTTACAAGTCAAGTGTGCCCATTCCTTGGTCTTGTGAATCCCTCACATACTATATGAGTTCCTAAACATAATTGCTTACTGCCTTGTTTTGATTGATTTGTTAAAAAGTCTAGGAAAATATATCTCCTTTGTCCAAGTATTGTCTAGCCTTTTTTTCCCTCTCCCTCTCCCTCTCCCTCTCTCTCTCCCTCTCCCTTGCCCTCGCCCTCGCCCTTGCCCTCGCCTCGCCCTCGCTCTCACCCTCACCCTCTCCTCTCCCTCGCCTTTCCTTCTTCCTTCCCCCCAACAGAAAAAAGGTGATATTGAAATTTGGTATGTTTCAAATGAATGAAAAGATCCTTTTTACTCCAGCATAAAAATTTTGTGGAACTCATTGTTACTAGATATAAAATTTTATGCTTTAGGAAAAAATATCCAGATACTGAAATGTCTCAGAGTAGGTCCTCTGAAAACATATTTTGTTTCCTCTTTTTTTCCTTTCTAGCACTTTTCATATCTCGGGTTAGCCACTGTTATAATAAGTGCATATCCTACTTCCATGGATAACCTTGGCATTTAGCTTGTCTGCAAATTCTTTGTAATCTGAATAGCAATAAGTTAAATACAAATCATAAATATAAAACCATTGGCAGACCAAAAAAGATCTTGAGGAACAACTTGCCAACGGCATAAAAACTAACAGTAAAGCCATTTCAGGCACAGCAAGAAACAAGAAGTCTGCCAGAGAGTCTCTAAAGCTGAGAGATGATGAAGTTGCAAAAGGGGACCTCAATGAAGATAAAGCTTTAGCAGTGAAAAAACTCAGAGAATTCCTTGCATTAATGTTCACTCTCAAGGAGCATAGAGGTAGTACAACATTGGAGTCTTTATTTGGAGAGGACAAGTTTGATGAACTATCTCAAACAAAAGTGTGAATTGAAGAGGTTTAAGAGCCATTTGGTAAAATGAACATTAATAAATCTCTAGGACCAGATAGTATTCACCCAAGATCTCCAAAAGATCTCAGCATGTTACTGAACTATGGTCTGGTACTCATTGCTTAACTCTAGTTCAGACACAGCAGCATGGGAGGAGGCAAATGTGATGCCAGTTTCTAGAAAGGGCTCCAGGGGAGACTCTTGGCACTATGAATGAGTAAACCTCATTTTTCTACCAGGAAAGCTGGTAGGAACTGAAAGATAGGTTAGTCACTTTGCATAAAGGAGGGGAAACAAAGAATAGGGATACGTTGACAGTGGACGAAGGTTACAATAGTGTGCGCAAACATCTCTGTGCTGATGCACATTGGATTTCAATGAATCCAAAACAAGGTATATTGGTGAAATTATCCTAAGTATAAATTAAATAGTAGTAATAGATTATCAGATAGCTATTACCCTACAAAAAGAGATTCTGGAGATACTGTGGCTATTTTTTCTGGGAATCTCAGTCAGTGCTGTACTGTGACTAGTAAGTGCTGACAGAGTGTTGAGGAGCTGTTAAATGGGCAGCCTTTGTCTCAGGAAATCCCTTATCCATGCTGAGAGTGGCAGGATATGCCAGGAGGGGTACTGTTCTATCCTTGCCTGTTGGTTTTTTTCATTAGGTTTTGAGGTTTTTTTGAATCTGCTACTGGCAACTACTGGACACGGGACAGCAGGCTAGATGGATGCTTCATCGTCTCCAGTACAAACATGCTAATGCTCACATGAATTATCGCTGGATCTACAGGATAGTCTTGAATTCACACTGAAGAAACAGTCACCAAATTCCTCAAATCATACAATGATGTATTCCCCTCTGGAACCTTTTCTCATTCTGGTTAAAAATTTCTGGAGTTACCTGAAAATTTATGGCCAAATATTTAAAACTGCACATAAACACATTTTTTTAATCAGCTAATACAGCAGATAAATCCATGTTTAGACACCTAAAACTACAGATAAAAACATGCTTAGGTGCCTAAATACCTTTAAAATATGGCCCTACATGTCTTTGAAGATGATGCCAAGACTTCTGTGGACATCGTTAACATAGGGCTGAACTTCAAACATATTTACAGGATTCAGATAATGTACAGAGCCCATCTTGGCACAAGCTCCTCTTAAAGGTCAAGAACTAAAAAAGGAAATTCTCCTACAAAGATGGAGTGTACAAAGAATCTTTTGGGAAGCAGAAAGACAGTTCTGGGCCCCCCTTTATCTTGATGAATAACATACGAGTAGTGAAAAACAAGGAGACAGCTAAGGTAACAAAGATAAGAAAATAGATGAGAAAAAAAATGCTTTTAAATGTTAAATGCAATTAGCAATATGCCAGCTGGGGAAGTGAAAAGGATAGAAGTTTCAAAATGAATATTTTGGATTTTTTTTTTTAACATGATAGAAGCACCTGAAGAACTCCACACATATATGAAATAGCTTTAATCTACACGAGGGAGCCCCTACAGGAAAAAACTCAGAGGTCTATCCCATTTTAGGCAAAAGATAACACAGATGATAAGAAATAAAATGTTATCAATAATCTGCAGATTTCAACTGGAACAAACTTTGAGGAAAAAATTAACACGCCTCAATTCTGTTCTATTTGTTTCAAGATATATAGCTCTTTGTAACAGGGTATCAATACTAAGCCATATTTTCATCCATTTGTTTGCAGTGAATACTAATCTATGACAGGAGAAGATCCATTGTCTGCCTGGGACCCAGTTTCACTATGCATTATGAAAGAGGATTACATCTCTTACTGTAGACGAGGGAATTTTGGCACTGATTTTACTAATATTCTCTGACTTCGGTCTTGAGTCAGGATCATTGGTGATCAAATGACTTTTGGAAATTCTTCTGTTCTCTACATCTTGCTGTGAAATCATTGTGATGGATGTATATGGCATTCAAATGGTTCCACACCTATGGCCCTATAATCTGTAGCAAATTTACTTATAAAAATTTCAATAATAGTTTTCTACAGATGTTTACTATTTTTATTCTGTCTGTGATTGCGCTTTTTCACTTTTGACTTGCACTTTCTCTTACTATTTATGCCTGTGCAAAACGTGTTCTCTCGTACTGAAGTAGAAACTTTCCTCACATAAACTATGAAGGTGTAAATGATTTCATGCAGGGTTCAGCCAATAAGACATTGAGGGTTGTTCAAGAGGATGGCCATTTTTCTTATGTTAGCAATTAGCAAATACTATTCTCCAAAGAGCACTGTACTGATGGAAAATATCCTGATAAAATGGACTAAAACAACACCAGAAGGAACAAAGGTCATAGCAACCCTCTGTAAATAACAATTTCTTAATAAATAGAATAACCTTAAGTATTTGCACATGTGAAGTCAAGAGCAATCACAATATGCAATGGTAGCTAATGTATTCAACAGTTTCCACAGATACAACACTGTACATATTCTACTGACTAAATGCAATCCTTCTATTATAATTTTCTTTATATCCAAGCTGGTTTTTTATTTTGCATTTTATTAGTGTTAAGGCAGCTACTTAATTGCACGTAAATAATGATTAGCAGTTCCATGTTATTATACTGAGCAAAATATATTGTGATAATTGCAACGGACTTTTGATGTTATTTTGCTTATCAGCTGCACCATTTTAGTAGTTTTCCATGCCTGTAAATATGACACTAGTTATTCTCTGGAAGTGTTAATTATAGAGGAAAAAAGAACTTAGAATAATAGATAATCTCTGCAGCAACAAAATATGTGAACTAGCTTTATCTTACATTTCTTTACATAGCGATGGCCTTAGCCATATATTCAAATAATATTTAGTTCATGTTAATTTTAAATTTCTAATAAAAAACTTAATTTATTTGTTTCTTTGTCAACATAGATTTTATTACCCTCAATATTCAAAACTGCGTGTTAAACATTCAGCAGTTACCATAAAGTTGTATAAATGAGAAACAAACACAATGTTTTCTTTGTATTCCAGACTACAAAATAGTGTAGTATCCGAGAACCCAGCCCCAGTAGATGCTTTCCTTGAGTTACAGAATCACAGAATCACAGAACATT
>NW_010173859.1:0-2449 GCF_000695765.1 Mesitornis unicolor
CTATATGGCCAGTATGGAAGCCTGATGGAGAGTGGAAATTAACGGTGGACTATCGTGGCCTGAGTGAAGTGACAGCAGCCCTGGGCAGACACGGATCCCTCTGTCAGGTTGCTCACAGCCTGTTCCTACCTCTGTTTTGACAAGCTGGTTTTGCCCTGGCCCTCCCAGTTCATGTACTGGCCTCCCCAGCTCAGCGTGAGGAGAGTCCACTGAATGTGAGTGTTTGGTGCCACGACAAGTGCTGCCCTGCCTGGCCCCATCCAAAGCTCCTCACAAGTAACAGCCTGCAAGTGGCACTGGCATTTCCCACCCTGACAGGTTCCTGTGAGAGCTTTCTCAGAGCCAGGGCCTGTTTCACGTTGGTTTATGCTGTGTTGTCTGTTGAACTGTTTAGACCACAGTACAACTTGATTTAATTGCCTGGGCATTAAAAGTCCTACTTTTAATAAGGCAGAAAGCAGAACCTTTTTAGATTATTTTTTCCCTAGGGGATGAATGTAGTGCAAAAAGGAAAGTAGTTGCACTTTGGAGACTGTCTGCTTGTTTGCTTGTTTCCAAGTAACGCTCGTGCCTTCGAACCCCAGAACCAGTTCACGCAGGGATTCCTTACTCCTGATGAGGTTGCTGACTGGGACATCCCACTGGCTGACTGGTGCTCTGCAAATGTCTTGCGAGCTTGCCCCACTACCTGGATATCCCTGCTTTAAGTTATGAACTGGATTTGGTTACCAAGGCAGCTCTGTTCACTGACCGATGATGATCTCTTGAAAAGGCTTTTAAAATTAAATTTACTGACACCTGAACACATTTAAGCCTTTACTCTGTGGAGGTTAAATGCACATCTAGTATCAACAAATATGGTATCATCTATGTACACGGAAGCTGAATCAGTCTTTTTTTATTTTTTCTTTTTCTGCCTTGCATGTATTGAAATTCTTGTGTCCCTCCCTATGTCTACTTATACTACTGCAAGAGTATAAATCTGAAATGTTTAAATGGTTCCTTATGTGTGGGCTGCAGTTCTGGATGCCTGGACAATACCATTTCTGCCTCTGCTCACATTCATAGAACTCTCAAGCATAGAAACGCTTCTGTAAAATATGAGATGAAACCAATCTGAAGCTGCACAGGGAGTGTTATTTGGAGCTAAACGGCACAAAACTTACTATACAGGAACTGTGTAAAGAAATGGACACAGTGGCTGTCTACCTTAATTTTAGAAACAGATTTAAAAGTTCAGATCCAGTGTGCCATTTTCTGCATTGCAGAAAGCTCAGAGGTTAGTTTACAGTTTTTTAGTGAATCAGTGTGACAGATGAAAACTGAAGTACTGATAATTGTTACAGTTGCTGTGTTTATGTACAATGCAGTTGTCTTGTAGTCACCTTGAGAATACCCTACTCAGCCATCAGCTTTCCCAGAAGATAAATCCATACCCATGCCCTCTTGGATTCGACAGTTTGTCTGCAGCTTCCCTCAGTATGGTGTAAGCACTCCTAAAATACCAGGTATTCAGAAGGAATTATTTTAGATAAAACTTCATTTAAAAGAGTGAGCCTAATTCATCACCACCAGCCTGCACCTCCACCCTCCACTGAATTTCTTCATGCTCATTCCTGTGTTCTCTGTACTGTGCCAAAATACCTCCAGCTACCTCTTCCTGTTTCTCAAAACCAGCCATATGCTGTTTTTAATTCCATGTTAAAATTGTGTTGTTTCAGTTGTTTGCTACACTCAGAGGCTTCATAAAATTAAAGGAGGAACCCATTGACTTTCAGTCTTGTGCGGCCTTTCCATTCCCTTGCTCTCTAGGGGAGTTAAGTGATACTTGGGAAGGGTTTGTCTGTGCTGAAAGCAGGTACCAGTCCATACACCCTGGTGCTCTGGGCACTGAGGCCAGGCTGGGTGAAGGCAGCCCAGCTGTAGCAGAAATACGAAACTGTGAACATCTGTTAACTGATGATACGTCTGGGTTCTTTGAAACCAAGTTCAGCCTTTCAGCTGCTGAATACGTGTGTGGAAGCCTTACTTTATTGATAGTCTTTTGTTACCTTCAGTCAGGGGTTGGTTGCCCCTTAGCTGGCAGAAGAGTGAATAGCGTTCAGGATGAGAAGCGGCATTGGTTAATAGGTCCTGTTAGCAGGTCTTGCTGTGTTTCAGAAGTTTGCACATTTTTCTGCTCTATTTGTAGATGTTCTGTTTCTTACATCAAATCTGACTGCCGTTGAACATCATTTGTTGCTTTTGTTTGATTTGGCCTAGAAGACTTTCATGCCAACTGTGCTTTCTCTTTTTTCCCCTTTTAAAATTATATACCTTGCTGTTACCACTCCTGGGAAATGCTTTTTTAGGACATGTTGAGTTGATGTCCCCAAAGACCAGAGCATCATCGCCAAGTGCCCAATCTCATGGGCCAGAGTACAGGGAAGGAGAGCAGAATAAAGCTCCC
>NW_010173859.1:2545-5343 GCF_000695765.1 Mesitornis unicolor
TTCAGGATGAGAAGCGGCATTGGTTAATAGGTCCTGTTAGCAGGTCTTGCTGTGTTTCAGAAGTTTGCACATTTTTCTGCTCTATTTGTAGATGTTCTGTTTCTTACATCAAATCTGACTGACGTTGAACATCATTTGTTGCTTTTGTTTGATTTGGCCTAGAAGACTTTCATGCCAACTGTGCTTTCTCTTTTTTCCCCTTTTAAAATTATATACCTTGCTGTTACCACTCCTGGGAAATGCTTTTTTAGGACATGTTGAGTTGATGTCCCCAAAGACCAGAGCATCATCCTTGTTGAGCTAGAACATTGCACTGCTTTCCTTCAACATTATTGTTTTGTTGGAAACTAAGAAAGAAAATATATATAAAGCTTTGCTTTTGTAAGCCTCAGACATGTAAACATTTGTGTTTGCTTTTCTTTAAGCCTATAGGCAGTATTTGAGATTCTGATTTATTAAATATGTACTTCGTAGTACTGGATAATTCAGAAGGAAACTACATATATCACTCTATTTGTGGCAGTTCCTTTCAGAGCTCTTCAGAGTCTGTTTTACATGATAGAACAGCTCCCACTATTTGTTTGGCCTAATTCTAGGTTGAGCTCACCATTACATGTAAATGGTTGAATTGAGTTCTTATTTGTAAGATGTAATTTTACAGGAATTCAGAATTTTTTTGTGAGTCTCATATGCAATGTAGATGTTTGGTGGTTAGAGAGTATCTACAAGGCTTCCTCATAGCATGCATTCTTTTGATTATTAACGTCTTCAGAAGTAGGTAGGAAGAATTGCTTCCCACGGCACCAAATCCTTTCCTTCCTGGAGAAAAGTGGATGCCAGGGGGAACTGTTTGGAGGATGAAGGTGACTGCAGGTGCTTTCACTGAGAATGAGCAAACAGTTCTATTTGAACAAGAATTAGAGAAGGGAAAGTGCATTCACATTGATCTCAGTAGCTCTTACTAAACGACAAATGCTAAAGGCAATAGAAGCTTCCAGGGTGGGATGGTGTTGGCATCTGGATCTGTATGTTGTCATGAAACAAATGGGGGGAAGGGGTAGGAAACTTCAGAGTTGCCATAAAAATGTATTATACAAGGGATAGCTTCCCTGGAAATTTTCCTTTCAGTTACAAAATAGATCTTGCTGTAAATTTCCCAGGGTCCTGGAACACTGTAGTGCTTGTGTAATTAGACACTGATCTATTATTCCAGTGACGGTGACCTCCCCAGGAACACTTCCACTCAGAATATTTTGCCTAAGTATTAGGTAAAAATATCCTGAATTTTAGTTTGGAAGCAAATGATTATTACTGAATATTAGCTCTGTGTATCTACACTTGTCCAGCATTGATTTAAGCTTGTCAGATGAGAGAACTAGCCTGTTAATATGTTGCTTTTGCTGCATACAGTATTTGGGAGCACTACACATGCCATATCTTCCCATCAGACTTCTCTGGATATTGACAGTTTCCAACTTGTACCAGTTCACAGCCATTACCTGATTAGTCTACTAGCATATCCTTTGGTGTCACAGTAGTATTTTGTTTAACAGCATTTGTATTTCTGCATCATAACACAGGCTGTAATCTCTTTTTTATGCGCTAGGGGTTGTCACACAGTGACAATTAAATCTTGGCAAAGCTGTTCCAAATGTTTCCTTTTAGATAAGTGTCCTTAAGGTCCAGACTCTATGCAGGGAAGCAGGGAAGAGTGTAAGAACTGGAAGAGCAAATGTATGGGAGCCCCAGATATGTACAACTTAGAATGTAAAAGCTGTCCAATTTCTTTTCAGATTGTGAACGTGTCATGGTTAGTTGACACAGCGTTGATAACCCTGTGGAGCAGATCTGTTTTGTGGAGGACCAAGATGGAGAGAGACTCAGTGCTCTGAAGTGCTTGGACCTGATGAACAGAGTTGATATCCAGCGGGCTGCATTCATCCTTGGATACCGCATTGAAGGCACTGTTGCACAGCTTAAGCCCTGTCAAATCCACACTGCTGCCAGCAAAGAGAAACAAGAAGGGCGGTGTTAGCTTTGGAGATCATGGCGCTGCACAGTGCCTGCTGCTGTGGTGTTTTGTTCTCGGAATGCTGCCATTTCGGCACTCCTGAGGAAAGAAATGTTAGCAGTCTTGCAGTGAGCTATGTGCTGTTGGTTTGCTTCTCGACGACTCTGCTGAGCTTGGAATTGCAACAGGGTCCTCAAGTGAAAGCCTGACTAAATTCACTGTAGTGCTTGTGCTAGGAAGATACCGTGCTAGCTAGAGACCTTCTTGCCATTTTCATCTTTCTGCTAGTCCAGTATTTCTTTACAGCTTATCTTGCCCAGGAGCTTGCGCAAAGCCAACTCCTGAGGGATGGGAGGGTGTCGGTGTCAAATGGGTGTTTCCTTTAGCTGAGTAATGGCAGTGAAGTTTAACAGAAGTCACCAGTTGTTGTTTGTCTGAGTTATCGTTTCTGTGAGTGAAAGATGCAGGTTAATACTAGTTGGGGAATTTTGAAGGGTGTAAGCAAAAAGAAACAGTTTAATTCCTCCACTGAATATGATTGACTTCTATTTTTATTTTGTTGTCCGTCGGTCATATAGAAGTAATGTGATCTTTGAATAAAGATAACCTAAAAGTACTAAAGTTATATAAAGACTTTCTTCAGGAGGCTTGGTTTCTAAATAATTTGCAGTAAAAAGCGAGACACAAGTCCTACTCAAAATTCCATGTTATGGTTAGGAAAGAAACCTGACAGTATTTTAAAACAGTAACAGATATGTATATGATCTACAAAATACCTCATTGATAT
>NW_010173860.1:0-4788 GCF_000695765.1 Mesitornis unicolor
GGTGCATCTTTAACATCAAAATCTCTGAACCAGAATTTAGCAAACCGATTCTGACTGTCATAGTTTTAAGGCATCTTCATCACATACCTCACATAATTTTTTATGAGCCTGCACAGCATTTTTTCCTTTTCGGAAGTAATACAGCAAAATATAACAAAAATGTTCCTTTTGGTTTTCAATTTTGAAATAGATGCCAAATAAATAATTGTTATTGAAGTGGTGAACTTTCTTTTTCTAAAGCAAACTTGAATTGTCAGCTGTTAAGTTACATAATGAATTTGTGGTTTAAAATCAAGTTAAATACATATCAAGATATGTACATCTACCTATTAAAAAAACCCTTGTAATTACTTTTTGGCCAACCCAATATTAAGACCAGAGTACAGGTCACAAGGAGGTGTTTAAACAGCTGCATCTCATGCTGTAAAAGCCTTGGCACTACTTTGAGAAGCACAGCCTCAGAAGTCGTACCTTTGGTCTGTTGGCTCCACCCGGACTTCATCATACATCTGAAAGTTTATGCCATATTTTGCCAAGGAATTCAATACTGCATTTACAGGAGGGAGTTGGGAGAGGTTTTTGTCTGTCATCAAACAAACTCTTCTAGCACCAAAATTCTGCAGGTCCTACAATAACAATGAAATTAAAAAACAAACTGGTATAAAATCATACACATTTAAATACTAATCCAAATCAATGGAACCATATAATAATAACAAAAAACACAGCCTAAAAATAGTTGGTTATTGTAAATTTTTTGAAACAGTATCAGCTAAAGAGAAAGAGATAAACCACAAACATATAGGATGCAGAAAACAGCATAAAGAATAAAGCTGCCAAACTTATGTAGTTGAAGTCTTATGATAGAAGAAAACTAATGATAAAGATGTTGAACAAGTGAAAATCACAGGGAACCACTTAAACATACAGTAGAATGTAAAGTTATTTTTTCAAAATATATTTCCTACACAATTTCTATGACATAAAAAGGCTTTTCAACAAGTTAGGTCTCCCTCAACTGCCTACCAAGGCATGGCATTAAAATATTAAAAAATCTACTATTGTATATTAATCTATTGATGAAAAATCAAAGTAAGGTGGCAAAACCAAAAAAACACTACTACATCCTAACCTTTGCTAAATTAATTGTCACAATAGCTATACAAAACATGCAATTCTAAATAATCCTACTGCTGTTTAAAGACAGAAGTTCTAACTTCATTTACTACCAATTAATTTACTTTACAAATTTGCAAATAGAAAAGAGAACTGTTAATGCTATAAATGTCAAGAAGAGAGAAAAAGATTATAAATGAAAAAACCTCAACGATAAAGACAAACTGCAACAACGTACTCAGGTGAATCATCTCACACTGCCGAAACAAAAATTCTACACTTTCACAATGCAAATATACACAGCTGAACGAATATCCACATAATTTAATGGAAAGTCTCTGAATCATTTTAGTGAGCCCTAGAAGAGACAAAAGTGATCTTGACAAAATCCTGGTGACTCACCAGGAAACTTTTGGAATTAAATTCCTGTCAGAAAAATATTGTTGCATACTCCTGGCAAATTATCAATGATCTAATTATCCACTAAGCTGCATTTCACATACTCATACCACAGCCACACTGATGCTTCTGTTCTTTACCCAACAGTATTTTCCAACCTTTTTGCACTGGTATATATGACTATACATACTGCAAAGCAGCGGAGATTCAGACACACCATATATAAGCTTTCCTTTATAAAACAGATCGATAGCACCAGCAACCATTTAGGAAGTAACTTTTCACCAGAGATGGACTTACACTACGGAAGCTTACCATGCCAATCTCTTTAGTAACTCCTTCTCCATATCGGATGTTTGAAATGGCCATCTACAAAAAAAAGAACAAACTTTTTCTGGAAAAATGGAGAAATGGCATCTAATCCCAAGCAGTCAAAGCGAAATATAAATATTTACCGATGTAAATATTTGTTAAATGCCATACTTGGAAGTATACAAAATATTACTTTAAAATAAAATATATTTTATTAATAAATCTACCTCAAATGCATAGTCTGTATTTCCCAGGGTAGGCCGTTCAGGGACTGGAATGGAAATGAAACAGTAAAATTAGGGAACATGAAGGGACTTCAGTCTGCATCTCAATACTAGTGCTGACTGATTTCTTTGCTTTTAAAATCACTAATACATTTGCAGAGGTCATCTTGGCTTGTCTGGGTAATGGTTACCCATTTCATCCCTTGTTGTTTGGGAGATTAAATGATCCCAGTACTTAATTTGATTCATGTAATTCAGCAAGCCTGGTTTTTTCCTTCTTTCAAAAATTAATTCCTTTCTATAAAACCTGAGTAAGTTACAGTTTGCATGAGAATTTCTTTGCAGCCTGCAAAGACCAGAACAGCAGGTAGTAAGCAGAGCTGAGTACCTGCAGGTTGTACTGGCTGCCGCATACAGGTTGAGAGGTGTTACAAATGTGTACGGGCTACATAGTAACCTTCAGAACAACTTCTAAGACAAATCAATGAGACATCCTCCATAAGCACATCATTTTTTACGAGTGAAAGTAATACCGACAGGTGTTTACACTTTGTTTTACCTCTGTGTAGTCCTGAACTTGCAGGTGAAATTGACTTGCTTGCTGGAAAATTAAGAAACTGCATGCATTGCTAATAATAAACAGAGTTTTAATAAGAACTGGTGTGTCACTATCAGCTCTATTTAGTAGATGAGAGAAGATATTTATAAGGATAGTAATTCAGACACATCCTCTCTCTACTATGTCATTCTTGTATGAATTTCCACAAAAATCTCAATTTCTTGCATATTCTGATTTTGCCACAAAGTGAGGCAAACCACATCAGCTGAAACAGTCCATTCTTCTCCAAGAAAATATCAGATGGGGCATTCGGCTCTTCCTGCTGAAGTCATGCCTTCTGTCTGCTATAATAATTGAAAATATGCGATTTGAATTCAGATCCAATGAGTGAAGCCGTGACAATGAGTCTTACAGACACTCTGGGGCGCACTGAAGCACTGACCCACAACAGTAACAGAGAGATGTATTAAAATCCTTTATGCACTTTCTATTCAAGCCCAGGCCAGCTGCTATCAGCTCTTTCATTGCCATCTCTTGCCAGGCTGTACATGTTTGACCTCTCCTGGAGCCTGAGTCTGCTGTACTCTCAGTCATTAATTTGACAGACTCAGAACACGTCCAAGCCATTTACTCTCTTGCTCTCTGATGGTATAATAGGTGCCCTGCTGTTATATTCTTGAGCTGAACTTAACTTCCAGGAATAATTTTACTGAGTTCAGAAATTGCATTGTTTACTAGAACACCGTCAAGAAATGCAATGTTCACTTTACTTCTGGTACAGTCACTGTTAAATCAATTCACACTACTCAGAGACTTACTGAACTGATACCATCCTGCAAGATTACAGACTCAATTGCTACTTATACAGAGGGTTCTTAATTAAGACTTTTATTTAACAAGGGCTTAGTTTGAATTGACTGAGTAGGTCATCAAGCAGACAAGCAGAAGAATGAGATTCCATTTCTCAGCTGCGCTACTGTTTTGCTATATGATGGTCTTGGGCAAAACAAATATCTGAACATATATTAGCTTTTCCAAATGTAAAATGGTAATGGCAATTCTTTTTAAAGTGTCTTAGGTAAAGCACCTGAAACCAAGCCACTCACAATTACACACTGCTGAAATTATGCCAAAATTACTGATTTTTTATAGAAAGCTCCTGTATCTTCTAGGTACCCTTATAGTATTAAACATGGAACATGTGAGATATATTAAAAAATGAAGAACACCTAACCCACACACAGAGCTATTCCCACAGACTCCCTATAGTCAAAGCAAACAGAAATCCCTCCCAGGGTGAGTGGGCGCAGCCCTCTTGCTCTTACTTCACAGCCCTGGCATACGTGAGCTGCGTTCTTGGGACTGACTGAACAAAAAGCCAATGAAGATACATTCCCCAAGCCAAAGCAGACCTTTGTGAATAACTCCTTTTTATTCACAACATCTCTTTTCTAATGTAACAGATGCATGTTTTTCCCCTCGAAAGCAGATCTAAAGTTGGTGTGACTCAGGTGATAGACAGCAGTAGTAGCAGCCATAGTGAATTTCTGATCAAATTTCCTCACAGCAAGAAGAGGGAGGGACAGGATGCATTAGTTGTGGCTTATGTGGAAAAAGTGAACCTCTCCAACACTAACCACAACCACTGTATAGTTGCAGAATAACAGACTGCTTACCTTACCCTTTGAACTGTTCTCTTTCCTGCCTGTTACCTACACTCTCTGTCCAGGTTTCACCGATACGTACAGCTCTACAGGGCCATGGTCTCCTACAGAATGATTTTGGAGACACAGAGTCTTACCTTGGGAGTAAGTGTGGCAATGGCTTGGGCACCGACATCTAGGTTAAAAGGTTCAAAAAAAAAAAAAGAAAGAAAGAAGCATGGTTAAAAGGAAAAACTAAAGCAGAAAAGCACATCTGTCCTTGCCTAAAAGTCTCCTGCATGCACCCATTCGTCATGCCTGACCCCAAAGAGGCCTGACAGTGGGACCCGGGTGTGGCCTGGCCCACCCCCACGGCCCAGGGGAGCAGCAGGCCAGCAGCTGGGGTCCCACCCACGGCAGAACACGGGTCAGTCCCAGGAGCCGGGCGGAGTGCCCGTGTGAGACGGGAAGGCAGCGTTACGGAGCGGACTGGGGGTCTTAGGAGAGCCCCAGCTGGGGCCGCCCGGCCTCACCC
>NW_010173861.1:0-8868 GCF_000695765.1 Mesitornis unicolor
GATTTAGTGGTCGGCCCAGCCCTAAACCATGGCACAGCTGTGTGGTGTTTAGTTGCCTGCCAGATTAAACCATGACAATACTTTAAGTTGCAGCCTCTGCTGATCTCATCTAATGAAATCAAAGGGAGAGATCTAACTCAGCTGATTGTGTCTTAAACACAGGAGAACACAGAGCAAACCAGGGCAAGAACAGCAAAGAAACAACAAAATTAAGATTATTATTTTTGTTTCTGTTCTTGTAATACCCACTGCTACAAATCTTTGGTGCGATAGAAGTCTTCCTGCCCCTCCTTAAAGAAGCCTTCCTCTTCTGCTGGTATGCCATACATCACCAAGAAAGTAAACCACTACAGTACCTGTGTGCCTCAAGCAATACACTGGGACTTCTTCCAGCTCAGACCTGTAATAAAAGCTCCCACTGAAACCTCATGATGCCTACCTGCCCTTTGGCCCTATGGCTACCATGTTGGTAACTTGCGGATAGATGAGAAATTGCACAGGGTATTTAGAAGAGAAAATGCATCACCATTGATCAGAGGAGTAAAAAAAAAGACCGTCTATTTGTTATGTCTGTTTTCTCCTCTCAAATCAGAAAGTTAGTCTCATTTAATTAAGTTGTAATGGTTTTCCTTGTAAATAATCACTTTATCATAATTTCCCAAAACTATCTAATGGGAGTTGGATGTAAATCAGAACATTTATCATACTTCCTACTGTGGGTGTCACCACATCTTGAACCGCTGGATCTTTCTGAATAATTGATACATCCTTGCCTCCCTTCCCTGCCTCATCTTCTCTTCTTGCCTCCTCCCTCCCCACTGCCTCAGGTTGGGGAAAGCTGTATCAACACTCTGAAGAACAGTCTCAGCAGTGGAATGTCATTAAAATTAAAAAATACTGATGAAAAGAATAGAAATTAACAACGGGTAATTTAGGAACTAAAAACAGTGACATAAGGTGCAGAATAATGGAATATAGGAAAAAAAATTGATGATGCCTAGTTGACAGATTGTTGTCATTCAACTCTCAGGGGCTTTGTCACAACTTTCCAGTAGGGATGCAATCTTGAACATCTGGCTGGCAACTGGTGCAGAACCTCCAGGCCATGCTACTGTGGGGAGGGAGCAGGAGGCCCAGAGAGGAAGGCTAGGACCCTTGATCTGCCTCCAGCCCCCACCATCACCTATTTTCTTTCTGTGATTCCTTTGGAGTAGCATGACTGTTGGGACAGACTAACTCCCGCAGGAAAAAAACCCAATTAAAATATGCTGCTAGTTTTTAGCATTCAGAGGTGGATTTAGCTTCTTCTTTTACATGACACTTGAAGATTGCATGTAAACCTCAAAGGGAGAAGTGGGAACTCGGGTGGGCATGCCTGTAGGAGGGTCATACTTCACCATTTTGCTGCTTAAGCCATCCTGTCATCATGGAGCTTAAAATATGGTTCCTTCCCGGCCTTATGCAGCCCTTTACAGGGATAGCAAGGTTCATCTGGAGCAGGAGTGGGCCACTTAATTGAACACAACAAAAGAGACCTGTCAGACCAGG
Source organism: Mesitornis unicolor (assembly GCF_000695765.1). Lineage (NCBI taxonomy): Eukaryota > Metazoa > Chordata > Aves > Mesitornithiformes > Mesitornithidae > Mesitornis > Mesitornis unicolor. The sequence goes on from NW_010173861.1 coordinate 1,549, forward strand.
TCTATTTTAATTTGCAAAAAATAAATTGCAGTGAAACAGCACAGCTACTTTATGTAAAAGAGGTGAGATGGTTCTTTGAGTTAACATTTCAAAAGTAAGTAATTAGTGAGCTACCCAAACCCTGAGACTTCATTGTGCAAAAAGTGCACTGGCTTTTATTTGTTTGGTTTTTTTTGTTCATGCAAATTCTAAATTAATTTTCTTGGATGGAAAATGAGGCTCTCTGGAAATTTTATGATATAAATCACAGGACAAAAGGCATCATCTTAGAATAGCAAAGAGTTTTGGAGTTTGAAAAATACCACTATAGAAAACCTGTCATCACAGAGAGATGAATATGGATATTCCTGATGAATGTCTAAGTCATAAGGCTTCATAAAGGTCTACAGGTATTTCTGGTTTCTCAGTAATATCTCAGAGTCAATTTGGTATAACATAGTTTCAAAATTCTCTTTGGCTAGAAATTTCATCAATATAAAATTTAACTACAGCTTTTATTTTTGTTCCTGTGTGCGTGCGTGTATTGTGTGTATATGTGTGTTCTCACTTAAGTATTCTTTCCATGAGATCCTTTAAGTTTGGAGGAAAGTTTGCAGTGTTTGGAGGTTACCCGACTTGTATGGATTAGTAGCATAACCCTCTTTCTCAAAAGACTGGTGGTGGTGATGGTCTTATTTTCACCGTAGGCAAAATAATTCTATTTCTAATCTAATCTAGAACAAAAATAAATCTGTGTTTCATTTCTAGATCTCAATACACTTTGCAAGGAAAGATAGCATCTTTGTAGAAAAAGATGAAGTAGGGAGAGAAAGTCCAAACCTGTCTGATGTGCCACAATGCTTCTTGAAACTTTTACCATTATAATAACTTTTAAAGTCACAAATTTTACATCTCTACTAAATGGGAATGATTATTTGACTGTGCTATTATAGTTAAGGGGCAAAAAAGTACATGTCTGAAACACTGGATTTGTCTGAAGAGATCTGAGTGCTCTTCTCAGGTCTCCTGTGTGACTTTCTACTCAGGTCAGTGCTTCAGCTCTCATTCCCTGGGAGAGGAGGTTACCCAGTCTTCATAACCTGGACCTGTAAAATTTCAGTGGTTGTTTTCAATCACAAGATATTGAGATGGGTGCTGGAACTGCTAGGTGAATTTTATGGTTTTTGTTCAAGAGAAGGAGTATGAGATTAGATTATAATTGTTCCTTCCAGCCTTGCAAACCCATAAATATTGCTATTGAATTAATAATGGAGATAAGCTGATTTCTGCTGATCTTACCTCTGATGGTTTTACATTCTTAACTGAATAATGTGAGAAGATTCAGACTCAATAGCTTAACATTATGACAGTAATCACTAAACTATATAAACGTCTGTCGTGGGTTTTTAAATTGTTGCATCAGGTAATTATTAGTCTCCTTGATCTTAACAGCTATGGGAAAATGTTTAATTGCATTACATTACATTTTATTTATTTAAACAGTGCCTTTGTTTGATCCAAAGCACCAGGGAAGGATGAGAGAATATCATAAATTAATACTATCTGACAGGCCAGAAGTGTGGTCTGATCTATTCTGCAGTACATCCATCTAAATGGAACCAAAAAAAAGTAGTTAGAAATATGACACAATCCAGTATTGCAGGTAGAAAATGTTGTGAGACTTATTATTAAATCTATTAGATGATAGATTGCTTTGGAAGCCACGATATGAATCGATGGATGGGTGGATTAATTTATCTACTCATGTACCAGTCTTTGACAGTTGACAGTATCTAAATCCGAGATTCATAGTGGTTATGAGGCGATACTTTGCTGAGAGTGAAATTGCTGTTAGGTCTTTTTCTTGGAGGCAGGATTTTCAGTTACAAGTGAAGTATCTAAATCCCACCTTCACTAAGGTTCAGACAATCAAGTCCCTTTGGATATTTGAGTCAAAGTATCTAGCCTGGTAAATTGCGGAACCACAAAAGTTTTTGTTTTTCTCTTTTCCTGGACTCCTTCAAAGGTTAGCTTTTTGGTTTAAGGAAAATCAGAAGTAATAATGCCAGCAGGGACTCAGCTAGCGGTCAGAAGACTTGATCCTCCTGGATATCTACCAGCCTTTTGAGAGAAACTGATCAAGCAACTTCACTAGTGTAAACTAACATTTCTTCTCTTACCTTTTATGTCTCCCACTGAGTTTAGGATAATTGAGTTTTTATACAAAGCTATTTAACAGCATGAGATTCTGACTGTGATCAGAAGACTTGTTTATGATTAATCTAGCCACAGAATAAAACTCAAGAAAAGTAAGTTCAAGACATTGTGGACATAAAGACCTAGAGATAATACTCATTTATGTACATTTAGTGTTTCCAAAGGCCGAAATATAAAATGAGATGGCCTTTCTGAGTCTGCCTTCTCTGATGACCATTATAGTCAGTGTGATGTTGTCACTGATATTCACACATTTCTTCTTAAAAAATGATGTCTAATTAGGGCTTTTGCAATCTTCATAAAAAATAATTACAACTGTCTTTGCAGAATTTCTCTAAGTACTAGTTATTGTTCTCATTTTAGGAAATAAGTCTATGTGGAATTCTGCATAGCATTTGACGCTGTCCCACGTGATATTCTTATCTCTAAATTGGAGACACGGATTTGATGGACGGACCATTCAGTGGTTAATAAACTGGTTGGATGGTTGCACTAAAAGAATTGTGGTCAACACCTCCATGTCCAAGTGGAGACCAGTGATGACTGTTGTTCCTCAGGGGTTGGTATTGGGACTGGCACTGTTTAACATCTTTGTTAGTGATGTGGACAATGGAATCAAGTGCATGCTCACCAAATTTGCCAGTGACACCAAGCTGTGTGTTGCACTGCGGTGTCTGACACACTGGAGAGAAGGGATGTGATTCAGTGGGACCTTGACAGGCTTGAGAGGTGGGCCCGTGTGAACTGCAGGAAGGGAAATCCCAAGCACAAACACAGTCTCGGTGGAGAATGGATTGAGAGTAGTGCTGAGGAGAAACACTTGGAGTTGTTGACTGATGAGAAGCTCAACATGATCCAGCAATGTGCACTTGCAGCCCAGAAAGCCAAACATATCCCAGACTGCATCAAAACAAGTGTGATCTGCAGGACCAGGGAGGTGAATCTTCCCTTCAACTCTGCTCTCATGAGACCCCAACTTGAGTACTGCATCCAGTTCTGGGACCCTCAACATAAGAAGGACTTGAACCTTTAGGAGCAAGTTCAGAGGAGAAACAAGAAGATGATTAGAGGGCTGGAGCACCTCTCCTATGAGCCAGGCTGAGAGAGTTGGGGTTGTTCAGCCTGGAGAAAAGAAGGCTCTGGGGAGACCTGATAGAAGCCTTCCAGTACTTAAAGGGGGACTACAGGAAAGAAGGGGAGGGACTCTTTATCAGGGCACGTAGTGATAGGGTAAGGGGTAATGATTTTAAACTGAAAGAGGGTTGATTTAGATTAGATATAAGAAAAAAAAGTCTTTATTGTGAGCATGGTGAGACACTGGCACAGGTTTCTCAGGGAAGTTGTGGGTGCCCTCTCCCTGGAACTGTTCAAGGCTAGGTTGGATGAGGCTTTGAGCAACCTGGGCTGATGGGAGATGTCTCTGCCCATGGCAGGAGGGTTGGACTGGATGAGCTTTAAGTTCCCTTCCAACCCAAACTGTTTTATTATTATATGACAATGTAGAAAAAGGGTGAGAGAAAGAGCAGGTACTATACTCCAGTTCTCAGGCAGCACGCAGTTCTCAGTTGATTTTGTGTTCCATTTCAGAAACAGAAATCTTATTTTCACTTTCCTTTAATACAACTCACTCAATTCTGCATTGATTTATTATGCTTCTGTGCTGTAAATGTTATTACATGTGTGCATGTTTCTTTTACAAATACAATAGTGCCAGAAGTTTGTCCTCATCATAGTCAGAAACAGTGAACTTAACGGAAAAATGATAGCATGAAAATGAAGCACATTGAACAGAAAGATGCAGAAGTCAACAATACTAAATACTGTAAGAATAGAGGTCTAAATTGAAATGTCATTGTACCTATTTTAAAGGTGTTTCCATGCATTTTTTTTTTCAAAATCTATGGGAACTTCAGTAACGAGGTGTCATGGACTCATTTCTTTCTTTATGTCCCTGATTAATCCAGAATTAATGTGGATCAGCTAAACTTTCACCTTTTACCTGATCTACAACACATTTGAGATTTGCTTGCTATGATAGTACTGTCTGAAGACGCAAAGAAGTAGGGTGACAAAGCGGAACTAACTCAAACCATACAAAAAGTAGGTATGCAAACACCTTTCACACATTTATTAATTCCTCTCTGGCTTTATCTCAGGGCAGATGCAGCTGTAAATGTTAAGCAAATAAACTGAATCTTTACTAAGATAGTTCTAGGACTAAAACCTTTGCAAATAAAACCTGTGTTATTTCTCTTGCCTATTCCTGGATTATTTGCACATTATACACTTATGAGCATCACCTAAAAACTAAGAGCTGATTTTTCTTATTTGCACAGAAGAAACTGGAATATCCTGGAGAAGACAATAGTTTGCCTTAGATCAATTCTAGCTGAGGACCAGAATTTGAGACGTTTTTCCCAGCCTGTTGTCTGTCATTTCCCTTCAAACTTTCAGAACAGAAGACTCACAGCTCTCTCTTGAACCTTTATTCTGACAGAGTTTAGGTCTCTTCCTTGATTATTTAGAGATTTGGAGATGGCTTTTGATTTGGGTGACTTAGAGGTTCATACACAGCCTTCATTCTGGGAAGCAGCAGGGCTCTGCTACTTGAAAAGTTACTAGTTTACCAAATCCCTGCCTGTGGAAAGTTTTTTGGCTTGACTCGCTAAGGCTGACCTCACCAGAAAACACCTTCTAGGCCCTACCTACAGGGGTGTGCCAGGACCCTTGTGTAATTTTCATCCTTTCCTTAAATATTGTATGAATCATTCCTGGAGCAACCCTTGCCCTCCACTCTCCAAGATCTCCAAGATATGTCCTTAATTATATGACAGTTCTACCAGCCAGTTTGTAAGGCAGATACATTTCACTTGCCCTAATTGAGAATTGAAACTATCTGGGTTAGCTTGCCAATCCTGTCACAGAAATCTTCTCTCACCTTGAATCAACCACAGAGTTTTCTGTTTCCCACTTCTGAAAAACAGCTTATAACATGTCCCAACCTCAAAAGGGTTTTGTCCACATATGCATTAGAAATTGCTTGGTGTTAGATCAAGGGAACCATAGAAACACCAAAGCAAAATTTAATTTACAGGTGCTTGAATGGAAAGCATCCTAAAATCATAAGGTCTTACTATTATAACTCTTTTTTTCTTCCTCTGACGTATTCAGTATTGGCCTCTGTCACAAGCAATTGGTACAACACAGGAGTGGATGGACCATTGGTCAGTATTGTTATGCCAGTTCTTAATTGTTTAATGTTCTGGTACAGATTTTTGCAACAGCATTGATGCTTAATCTAATTTTTGAAAGGAGTAGATGTCAGGCTGCCTTTTCCATTAGCTCACACAGTCTATTTAGTTTTCCTAGGTTGTTTGGAAGCTTGATGGGGTTTAATTGAAAATGTCAGAAGGGAACGTTTTAATTTGACTGTGTTTGATATTGTGGCTAATGCATTCGACAATTCATTGTAATTCAAAGCACTCTTCACATTCCACAACTGGCATTGCTATTATTTTAAAAGGTGAGATCTTTCATTGTTAATCAACATGGGGTACTTAGAGTACTTTATACTGTGTGTTAATTTTTTATATATTTACTTGCTACACCTTTACAAGGTCAACAACAAATGCACATTTTATGGTCTAATAAAGTTCCCCCTAAATCTTCAAGTTCCAAAAGATCACAAAATATCCCAGATATTCTCTGGACTGGAACAATTTTTAATTGTTGGACCAGAAAGATAGGAAAAAAAAAAGACAGAGAGAGTATATACTAGGTACAGCAAATATTACTTCTCATTACTTCTCATAACACTCACATAGGGTATGAGAAGGTAAGGGTCAAGTCCCTGTTTCCAGTTCTTATTTAACCAGTTTTATAAAGATGTGTCATGAAAGACTGAAAGAACTGCAACACCGAATCCATAATACCTGTACATTTAGAGAGTGTTAATGAAATATATGTTCATGCTCCAGTATGGTTTTTCAAAAATGTTTTCAAACTTAAGGTGAACATCAGAGGCCCCAGTTGTCAGGTAGAAGAGAGCACAATGAGTGTGCCAAAAAACTTATACTTTTCTGTCTTACAGTACTGAATCCAAGAGACGTAATCTAAAAATACATATTTGGAATAGTCACAGGCAAGAATTTGGTCCAGCTGAAGTTTTCCCACATTTTAAGTTTTAATTTATTGCTTCCAGACTAGGGGTCTGGAGATGTAACAACTCTATTCCTTGAGAGGCAATCAGCCATTTTCAAGCCCCTTCTATAGCATGGAAATGAGTTTCTTTTTACATACATCTGGCAAAGATACAACACAGAATCAAGTCAGGGTCATTTTCTTTCCCTGAGAAGTCTTATGCTCTAGATAATTTTGTCTACTCTCATGATATTGCAGGAAAATATATTTTTTGGATAATCATTAAGAGAATTATATATGAATCATCACAACTAGTATCTTGGAAATTCCAGATAAAGATGATTTTGTGCCTACCTATACGTAGGTAGCTTGAACCATGCAAGAGCTTTTTGCTAGAAAAGTATATACTAGTAAGGAGATAAGGCAAATAAGAAGTTCACAGAAAGCTGAGATATTCCAGAGGCTCAGATCTTTGTTGATTCAGCTCTCAGTGTTTTAATAGTGAGCTGAAGTGTACATTAATGTAAAGTCACTCCCATTTAGAGATGTGTTTGGAACACATTGACATTACCTAGCTGAAGTAAAAAAAAACCCACAACAAAAAACAACAAAACACATACAAAGAAAGCAAGCAAACAAACAAAAAACATCAACAAAAAACCCTGCAACAAAACCACAGTGATTGGTCTTTTGAAAAGTTTAACCTATTTTCTTATCTTCTAGCAGTGTTTAGCTTAGTGTTGAAATACAAAGTTGATATGATCAAGATGTGGTTACTCTCTAATTTAGTTGAACAACAACTTGTTGTCTACATGAAACATTCAAAATTTAATGAGAAAAGAGATTCTCCAGAGAGTCTCATTTAGTAGCTGGGATCATGGTCAAGCTTTCTCTGTCCTCCATGGAGAACAAGAGCTACTTCCTTGGAATTTCAGTCAGAAAATGTATTGGGTTTTTCTGTGAAGAGTTTTTGGTTGTGTCTTT
>NW_010173862.1:0-29888 GCF_000695765.1 Mesitornis unicolor
TTCCAACTCCTAATATTCTCTGTGATTCTGTAAACACCTAATTCTACAAACATTCAGCCTACGTTGATTTTTATTTGTTTCACCTACTTTGAAATATGTGAGTGGAATTTCACTATGGTAGTAAAGGCTCAAATTACAGCTAAGAGGCTTTAAGCCATTTCTTCAATAATCTGGTATTTTGGATTCTGTTAAAACCATGCTCTAAGTTTAGAGTATCCATTTCATTTGGAATATGTAATTTTACAATTTTATAATTGCAAATATGATCTGTATAAAAAGACAATGCGATTTCTATTCCTAGTATGAGAACATACAGCACAGCTGTGTAACCTAACCAAAACCTTCAAGTTAGATATATCTTTGCAGTGACCACCTAATACTCTGTTCATAAAATTTAGCTAAGTATAAAGTAGGACTTCTATTTAAGCTTTATTTAATGGTATAATTTAGAAATTAACTGACTTTTAAGTGGTATTTAAGTACGCCAAGGCTCATCACCACTTGGGTAAATTTCAGTCTGGGTATAATGAAGCCAACCCTAAAGATCATGAAAAGATGCCCATTACCTTCAAAGGGCCTATGCTCTCTCAGTGCAAGAAGACACCAAAGTCTGGTATCAATAGATGAAGAAAAAGTGGTATGAATTTAGTAAACCATCTGTATGAACCACATTCAGGTTTACTCAAAACACACTTTCCTCATCTTTCAAAAAAAACACTCAATCAAGACCCAGGAACATCTCCCATGAGATGGCACACTGTTCACAATGATTGCACTGCTCTGCCTTTGAGTACCATCAATCCAAGCTTTAACTGCTTTCTCTGAATTCTCTTTTGTCCAATACGATACTTCACAGAGCTCACCAGTTGTTAGGTACAGTTACATTATTGGTTTTAATGATGCAAATTAATGCTCCTGCTTCCCACTCTGCTCTGCTTCCTACAACAGCATTAGAGACATGTAAACAGCTGGGTCTTTCTTTGCCTCTTTGGTTGGCTGGAGGTTTTTCCCGGGTTATTTTTCAGCTGAATCTGGTCTCAAATCTGACTGATCATACTTTCGAGTATCCACTAGTACTAGCACCAAAGAGAAGATGGGAAGACATGGCTGGAGAGGGACAGAGGCACACATGAGTGGAACCTTCCTTTCAGTGGCAGCATGAATTCAGATTCGATAAAGCCAATCACGAAAACGCCCAAGACAAATCTTGAGCACCTCTGTATGTCATAACACTCCTGTAATAGAAAACAGATGCAAAAGACAGCCAAAGAATAATTTTGGTAATATAGAAGTCCAATAACATGTTTTTAATTCTTTTTATTTTCCTGTTTGTGAAAGCCAAAAGAGGATTTAATAAATTTCACAGCTTGGACAATTAAGCAGTCAGATATGAGACAGATATAGCAAGAACTTGCATGCCTCTGGGGAATCTTTTTTCCTAACAGGCCCATATTTGCTATAGAACTTTATTCTTTCACAGTCCCAGCTGCCTCTAAAGGATATTACAGTAACCAACACTAGAGTCATATGCTGATTTAATGATATCCTTTGAAAACATCAGAAAAAGAGAATGGAAGTTTGTCCTTGACTATTAACAGCCTGTGAAGCATATTTAAAGCTGTAATCACAAACATCAAGAAAAAATAGTACCATCCAACAGTTAGAGAAATGTAACTAAAAACATATAAATCTTAGAAGACTGCTCATGCTCATAAAAACAATGAAGTGGTGCATGGCTGGGAAGATAGAGACCATCTGGCCAAAGAAAGTGCTTACATGACAAGAGGCTCCTAGCACAATGAATTTTCTTCAGAGTACTTGAGGCAATGACATTTTTTTACTAGGAATATAACACTGGTATCCACCAGCATGGAGCTCTACTGGAAGGAGAACTCAGAAACACCAATGAGCATTTAGATAAGGGGCAGATCCTCCACTTCTTGTTCAGTTTTATGCAGATAAAGGATATATTGCATTCGAAATAATTTTTTACTTGAAGAAAAAACACAAGTTTGGCTCCAAGGCACTTTTGCTTGTCTCAGTGTAGTAGATAAAAGTCCTTAACCTTTGTATAACAAACTCTTCAGCAGTCAAACGCATCTCCAACTATTTCCTCTGCATATGGCACTATCTGATGAGAAAGACCTGCCTACCTGAGGGATATCTGGGCAGGACAGAGAATAGCCCTGGGAATACTGAAGCTCTCCAAGAGATGTTTGTATGGAACATGCCACACTTGGGTTGAGAATTTGTCCATGAACATTAGCTACAGCAATTATGACAAGCAAGGTACACCTGGTCTTGAAAAAATACTCAGCATAAGCTTTTCTCATACTTGTTACTTTAAATTCTCTCTGTGAGCTTTCCAGAGCTAGCACTTCTTAGACCACAAACACATCAAAGGTCCTCTGAGGTTTGGGACTGGCATTTGTCAAGGCCTGAGTCCTGCAAGCACACACACAAGTGTTTTCATAAGCAATCAGATGCAGGCTCAAGAGCTCAATTTAGACAAGCTGTGTTCAAATCTAAGCTTGTAATCTACCTGTGGGCTGTACTGTTTACTTAAACTTTTTAGAAAGCACTGTGGTATTTTGCATGCTTTGGTATAAGCCAGCTCTAGTGGTGATGTAAGTACCATAAATACACCAGAAAAATAACAGGAAACTGTCAGAATTCTGTAATGGTGAATGCAGTATTCAAACATTTTAAATGTGAGAAAGTAAATTCTGTTTCAGAGGAATCACCAACTGCAGTGGTTTGAAGACACTTTCCACACAATGTGCTAAACTGTAGGAGGAAGCATGGGGTCTTCCCCATCCCACAGAACAAATTTCACCATGAAATACTCACATAGATCACACGGCTTGGGGAACCTGATGTACTTGAAGCAGGTACAGAAATAATACTCTCAGAGGAAGTCCTTGTTTCCTGTGGCAGGAGAAGTGAAACAGACAAGGAATGGAGGGCAGAGAGAAAAAAATGTAACTATTACTTCAAAAAAAGTATGCAAGACGTTTCATTTAATTTAACCTTTACCACTCAAAAAAGGCTTGTTACAGCAAGCTCAAAACATACAGGCATACTAAAGACTTAAAAATAAAAAACCCCATCTTTAGTCAATCAAATTTACTTTCCTGAAAATCAAAAATACAACTTTCTTTTCCTCTCCCTTCAGAACAAAATGCCTTGGAGCACTTCTGGGCTGCCAGGACAGTCTCTGGGCACTATTGGGGAGTGCCCAATATCATGCTCCGTTTTCAATCATTCTGGCATCCAGACTGACATCCAGACTATTGTTTTCTTTTTGGTAGATTTTTTAATAAAATATAATTACTTTTTTAAAAAAAGGGTTGTGAGACACAATTATAATAACTATGAGCTAACAGACCTAACATTCATAATTGAAGTTTAAACAAATCTTCCTATGAAATCAATGGGTTTATACCCTCTTTTACCCAGATATGTCAATTCACCATAAAATACTCTATCCCATCTACAGAAAAACTTGTCCCTGATTGTAAAATGTATGTATTTTTCCACATGCTCAGAACGACCACCATTTACTGTCTCATTGAAAGCTGACACTTCTTACCTAGAGGTCACAACTATTCAGACCCTTAACAGGATTTTAGCATTATTAGACTGTCAGGTCAAGGTAGCATCCTTCCTACTACTCCAGTCTTTACAAGAAATATTTACTAGCTTTTAGAAGCAGTATGCAAATATATAATATATTCAATATATATATATATATGTATTGTACAGTATTAGCAGAGTGAAGAAACTCAGCAATCACAACGATCCTTCTACTGAATTTCTTTAGCTCAAATAGTCCTATGGACTTCTCTAAGACAGTATGTGGAGATACTTCTTCATATCAAAAGAAAAGATTCAGTCTTATTTTTTTTCGCATTTCTGACTGGGATTTTGGATTTTTCTTCCTCTTATTTTCAGTTGTCTCACACTGAGGGTCTGGACGAGCTCAGAAGGTCTAAGGGGACAAGGCACACACTGTCATGGAAATAAAGTATTTCTAAGAAATACTTGTGGCTGCTGTTGAGGTGATCATTCAATACGGAGAGTGTAATTGTGTTGAACTTCTGCATAGTTAAAGTATATTGCAATATTCTAGAATCTGTGTAAATGACATTAAAGTGTCATCAACGCATTTATGTCACTTTTTCTTCCACTCCATCTCCAAAGTTTTGGAGTGTACTGCCACTTACTCCTTCTGCCTTTGTCATGCACTTTAATTACATACTGTGCATATATCTATATAAATATCTAGAAAGATAACTATTGTAAACAACAAACTGCAAAGATTGACTAGAAAAATTCTCAACCAGTATACCCTATTCCCAGCTTTACAATTTATGTTGAAAAGTCCATTACTATCCTCTTTGAAATAACATACTTTTTTCTTAGTTTATTTTTTTAATAATAAGCATGAAGACCAAAAGTAGAAGAAAAACCCAAAGAAAAGCAGAAGCAGCTAGACTTGGAAAAATTTGCTGAGCTCCATTCTATTTTTTTTCCCTACTAAGGCAAAACTCCCACTGACTTTCAGATATAGGTATCTTCCTCTCTGCTGGGGAAGGGCAGTCTCCCAGCGCTCAGAAGAGATGTGTTATAAATGAGTCAGCCCTTAGACAGTATCTTAAAAGTACACTTTCTTTGCCATTGTGAGGAAAAGGCAGGCAGGATGAACCCAGTACAACCTCGTCTGCTGTCTTTCTGTGAAGGAGGGGGGAAAAAACCCTCACCTACTATATTTTCAATAAATTACATGGGGTTTTAGTCTTGCAATTTCAGTTACTCAGCCAGAATAAAATCCTTAGGAAGCCTGAAATACTGCTTAATATTACTATGCTGAATCAGCAGCACTTATTAAAGTATTTTAACAATTTTAAATACACATGTATTAAACAATACATTTTATACTGAAATGCTACTTATTTGATATTCAGAGCTTTCCATGAAGAATACCAGACCAATCGCTTCCCAAACACATGGGTACAAAAACTACAGCCAAGATCCTTCAGAGTAAAGCCCAAACCAAATTTCTTTCAGAACTGTAACTTCCTCAAAGTTGCACTTGCTAACACACTCTTTTTTTAGTTGCTGCCTGCTGTTCTGACTTGTGCCATGTGCCTTGTGTCCAAACCTTGCTGAATCAAAGCTGAGCTTTTTCGAACAAGGGTACCAGGGTACAAGGACACAAGGATATTGCCTGGAGCATCAAAGAACAGCAAAACTGAAAAACCCCAAACTTGGCCTCCACATTAAATGAGATAGTTGCATCTCAGTCCCTAAACTTCACAGGGATAATTTCCCCAGTTACAGATTAATTCTTCATTTCCTAGGGACAGCTTATTCATCTGCTAACCTTGTAATTATTAAAGTTGCCAGAACTCCCCCTTGTTCCCCTTGCACAAAGACAGATGCACAAATCATCCAACATAAGGAGGTTCTTAAAGCCAGAGATTAAATGAAGTTGGGGCTGGCTTGCCAACATTTTACAAACAAATAATAAAACAGAAATTCCAAGGAGATACTTTTTTTTTGTAAAAACAAATAAAGTGAAATTCCTCTGATCTTATATGGCAGAGCCACATAAAAGAAGAAGAGGTCATGCACTGATCACATCCCAATCAGATGTAAGTTAAAAATTAACTTATTTTTTTCTTATTCATATGCTCATGTTTTTCCTTATTCATTATATACATATAACTCTTAGGTCAGCATTCTCCTGAAACTGTAGCTTTAATCACTAAGTAAAAGCAGAATATTAATAATACATTATTATATTAATGTACTAGATTTCTATAATTTTAAAAATTAAAATTACAGTAGTCAAAAAAATTCCACATCCTTCCCTCCATGTCTGCAGCAAAAAAAGGGATAGAGAATAATATGACAATAGAATAACACTGGGTAAAAAGAAGGTATTTTTACCTTATTTTTTTCTTCAGCCTTTGCAGCCTGTCTACAAACTGGATGCCAAATGGATGCACCTGGAAAGTAAATTGAATGTTCAACTTAATTCAGTTCCCCAGTGTTGTGGTTTATCCCCAGTCGGTAACTAAGCACCACAGAGCTGCTTGCTCACTCCTCCCTGGTGGGGCGGGGAAGAGAATCAGAGGAGCAAAAGCAAGAAAACACATGGGTTGAGATGAAGGCAGTTTAACAAGTAAAGCAAAAGTTCTGCACACAAGCAAAGCAAAACGGGGAATTCATTCACTACTTCCCATGGGCAGGCAGGTGTTCAGCCATCTCCAGGACAGCAGGCTCCATCATGCATACTGGAGCTTCTCCAGCCCAATCTCTTGCTCAGAGCAGGTCCCATCACAGGGGGCAGCTCGGGACTGTGCCCAGTTGGGTTCCACGTATCTCCAAGGATGGAGATCCCACAGCATCTCTGAGCAACCTGCTCGACTCTAATGGTAATAATTTTTTTAAACGTAGAATTTCCTGTACTCTTATTATACATACTCTTGTAATAGCTTGGCCCAGTTAATAATAAGTAGCACACTGGGATGGAATGGAATAACATTGTGGCATTTACCACTAGCTGAAAACCCAGTCTTTCTTTCTGAATTACTCATTGCACTGATCTTGCACTTCCTACATGTTTGTCTCTCATAAGTAAAATACTAATCAACTGCATTAATTCAGGAGAACACCCATCCTAGAGGAAGCAGAAAATATGGGAAGAGCCAATTCTGTACTGCATGAAAGTACTGAAAAGAGGATTATGAACTTCAGAGATACAAGTAACCATAAGTCTGAGAAAGAAAGTTAATAGTTTTGCATCAGTCACAAATATTTCCAAGAAGGCAGATGGAGATCATTAGAATTTATTTCACAAAAATAACCTAGATGAACCCAGACTCAAGCAGTAAAAGTCTATCTACAAGTACAGACCAAATAAAATATATTTACTAAGTCACTGAAGTTTTCTGGGACTGAACCACTAAGAAACATCTTTATAGCACCTTTAAATTCAATGCTAATTCATCTTCCAATTATGAGTGGTCTGAGCCTGCCCACTGAAAGTATTCGTCCCAACTACTGCATAAATTGATGTCAACCTCCCCAATGGTTTTAAGAAGTATTTAGATTAACCTTTCATTTATTTATTTATTTTTTAAATTAGTCTTATCTGTGGTCAAGCAAAACTGGTTTGGAAATTTCTTTACCACTGAAGAAAAGCTCCTTTTACCCAAAAGTCATCTGCTGGATGACCACTAACAACTCAATTTCGGCTAAGGAGCATGGAACACCTAAAGGAACTTTATAGTAGTTTATTAAGAGGATAAAGAACAAGTTATAAAGCCCTGGACTCTGATATTTTTTGTTATCTAACACATCAGATCAGTCAGTCTAAATACCTAATCACAGATCTTTCATGAAGGTAACATCAGTTTCTAACGGAAACTGCTCTTCATGTGAAGACAAAAATTTATGATTGTAAGCTAGTATGGATGTTTCATGCACCAGAAAATAAAGTGAATAAGATGGGTCCGAATTAACATACATTGTGATTATTTGAATTAAAAATCAGCACAAAACCTAACAAATATCCATCCTTATAACAAACTGAATTGAAAATGAAAACTCACTGCAACCCAGTTTCAGAAAGTTTGAAATCTAGAAACAGATTTGTAGTTTGATATCTTTTTAAAAGCATTGATTACCCAGGTGATTTTAGTACTGCTAAGCTTCTTTGCAATTAGAAGAACCACAGCATTTTCTGGCTCCTGAGGGAGAATCCATGAGCACAGACAAGGATGTCCTTTAATGAGGTAGTTCTTGTTGTAAACCAAAGTGACAATAAAATGGGCATTTTAAATAACATACTAAATTATAATTAGATCCGAGATCACTGTTGTCTAACTTTTCCAGCTTAAGGAATGATTTCAAAGTACCCATCTACAAAACTGTGGACAATTGCAAAGTTGTAATACAGATCTGGGCAAGCATGTGATTTTTGGATAACACACCAGTCTGGCAGTTCCCACATCCTACTGAGTTTCTCTTTTCTGTTTTCCATTGAAAAGTTACTGCCAGTCAAAGACAAAGGCAAAAGCCTTCATTTTCTCTGGTGTCTGACCCTGTATTTAACTGTGTAGACATTGTTTTCTTTGGTCAGTCTAGTACGGCTAAATGTAGCTACATATGAAATACAGATTTTAGCTCAAATCTATGTTGAATAACTCTTTTTTCCCCCCATTGAATAAATTATTGTGCAAGTCCTTCTTTCTAACTGAAACTGTCTGATAAGAAATACTGATTTTCTCCTGTGCAAGCTTATGGCTGCGTAAGATATAGGCATATTGTGTGCTAAGGGCTTCAGCTCCACGGCATCCTCTTCTCCACCCTCTGAGGGCACTTAGGTCTGACTGAGGGCAATTCAGGTAAGGACCTTCAGATCTTCTCCTCATACCCAAACGGGCAATGGGTCCAGTTCTTGGAGTCAGAACTGCAGCAGTAGCTTTAGAGAACCTGCTGTCCCTTATGTGTGTTAACGTTCATCTGGACCACTTATCACTGCAGAAAAATCACATTTTTTCAGTAAATGGAAAATTTTGTAATCTTCATTGTGAAGTACCTCCATCTGCAGGAAATAACTGTTACCACTCATCCTTTCTGTGATTCACACTTGCTATTGGATTTGAACTGAGAGAGAAGCAATAGTGAGTAAGATGCAACAAGGGTTTGTTTTTGCTTTTCCTTAGATTACACATTGCATTCTTCACTTTCTTTGGTAGTTATGAAGTAAGAGTATGTGCAAAACAGCTCAGCCATGCCAACAGGTATGGGAAAGAGGGCCACACTGCCAAATGTAACCGGTTTCATTTTTGGGTTTAGTGGGTTGGTTTGTTTTTACCTTGAAGATACATTTCTTCTCCTTCTGCAAACATCTGATTGCACCTCACACATCGTGCGCACGTTGGGTGATAATGTTTTTCTCCTGCCTGTTTGGGGAAAAAGGTACAGATGATTAAGTACACTGATCAATTTAGTAGCTTCACTAAGAGGCATTTTTCTTTCATCCTCTACAATATGATTAATTAGAATAAATTAGTTAATGGCAATTAGCTCAACAATCTCCTACAACCACCATGCTTATTTTTTCATTACAGACAATTCATGATTTAAAATGTAATTATCGTCTTGCCTACACAAAAAAAAAGTTAATGCGCAATTCTGAATTTACAGAATGGAAACAATTCTATATAGCAAACACATTTTCCTGGTAAACAACCATACTGTGCACCAAGTGCAAGGTAGCTTAGGACTCGCCTGCAGAAGGAAATAGGGAGGTAATAACCTTGAGCATGCATTTGTAATTCACTCAATGTTCTTCACAATCCCACTGAACATACACTCTTAACAAGCAGCAAGAACCCTCTTGTTCAATGAATGTCTGTATTTGCTTTGAAAGTGGTTTGCAGGTAATGGGTACTAAAGGGTTTCCACAAAGAATACGTGTGGTGTGCCTATAGGACTGTAAGTTCAGAGCTGTCACTTCTGGGCACTGTGCACTAAATCCCTCACGCAGACATCACAGGAGCTTTGCCAATTGTTCTGAGATTAATAGTTGTAATTTAATACCAACATTTTCATTGATTGGAATGAGAATAGGACTGAACCCTAAATATGCTCAGAACAGCTTAGTAACTCATCAATTTTCATAAATTTAGATTTCCAATTACGTTATAACCCTATTAATTTAAACTGTTTCACCATTGACCTCAATGTGTTTTTTAAGAGAAGACATCTACCTGCCAAAAGGAGCAAGAGCTTGTCTATGTCAGAACACAGATGAAGTTAACTTCAGATGACTATCAGAAAAGAAAGCCAAATTTAAGTTAAAGTTAAGCTAAGTCTGTCTTCAGTAGAAGTTATCCTGGAGTTAAAAATAAACAAATTTTGGTCCATGAAGAATATCTCATAAGCTGTTTATCTGGAAAAGGCTGAAAGGGCATTGCATGTACTTTTAAGAAATCACTATCAAGTACTGACCCCCTGTCTTCAGCATGTAAATATGCTCTCACAGCATTGCACTGTAAACCCTCTTTCTATTAATTACTACAGGGATGACTTGGCTAACTCTTGTTCATTGACTGAATGTCAAAGCCTTCAGAGGTATTTATACTAAAGAACACAATTGGGGCTATTTTGCCATTCACAAAGTCAAATACAGAAGAATGATAAATTTAGGCTAAAGAATCTCTGGTTAAAGAATCTCATCAGTGTTAATTTGGTTCACCCCTGAAAACCTGATGCTTTACTTTAAATCAGTAATAAGGAAGAGCAACACATCTGATCAGAATTCCCATTTTGAAAACAGCCTTATTCCAGTGCACTCTTCTTCTTATGGTGTCATCTGTGTACATTGCTGGGTGATTTCTGCAACTTCAGACATGGAAGATGGTCACTACTACCTGTGTGAACACCTTAAAGTATCAGATTATGAAGTAGCAGTACCAGGTTTAAATCTCAGATTTAAAATGGTCTGACTGAGTGTAGGTGTTTAAGCACAGAAGGTTATTCAACTGTCATGAGATAAACTTGAATTTGGAATATCAAGCTGAAAAGAAACATAATTTCCCTTGGAAGATCTATACTGCACAAGCATTGCTAATACAATGCACAGCCTCAATAATTCAATTGATTTAGCACAGTTGATACAACTCCCAGGCTAAGACTCTCTAGGGGAATTCAATTACTCCTTTGCTAAAATAAACTGTCAGAAGACATTCTCAGATTACCTAGATGCATCACAGCATAAAAATCTATTTTCCTAAATTTAATAGCACAACCAAATACCTCATTTTAATTCACTCAGTAGAGTAAGTGATATCAACTAGCTGTAGAATGGCACAAAGAGACCTTTTAGATACAGTTATAACAGAAAAACAAGGGGAAAAGGTATAGTGATCCTTTTGCTGATGCTCATACCAGCATAACTCCAATGGATTTTGCATAATTATGTCTGAATTAAAATAGGACATACTCAAAGTCTACACATAACTCTATGTGCCGACAGTCTTCCTCCTTTTAAAAACTGTTTTTCATGTTATGACTCTTCTGACCAAAGCACAGGAGACAAGACATGGCAGACATTTCATCGCTTTAAGTATTTATAACAGATCACACCATTTCATAAATGAAAGGTGATAGCCAAATCTGAGATTCAGGACTTGATGCTGGAATTAACAATAATATTCCCTTTATTATATCTTTATACAGATAGCCTGATTAGATACCACCAATTATATTCAAACCTAGGACCTGGATGTTTTGGGTCTGAATGTGAATCATAACCTCACTTCTGTACATGCCAAGGAAGCTTTCATCTGTGCCCCTCTCTCCTCCAGACTCTTTCAGTCACTCCATCTCATGGATGAACAATCAGTTCCAGAAATACACAGAAATTCTATAAGCTTAGGGCAGCAACTGTTTTATGTTTCCAGTTTGGTTGTAATGATGGCCTTGTTATTTTTTCTTTTCTTGGTTCTATTGATGTGAGGGAGTTTAATGCAGCAAACAAATTCCTAACCATATGGTTACTTCTTCTTTGCACAGTTTGAAAGCTTAGTTTGACAGATTGTTGTCTTAGTGCTTAATAAAATATCAACACACACAGAGCGCAGAAGAAGTGACATTCATCTCTGAGAGATCTCTTACGGTTCAAATGGTAGATTGTAAGAAACCTTCTCAATATCCTACATTTGCTTCAAGACTGCAACAGGTCCTGCTGCCCAAACACCCACATGTGAAGATAGTACTATTATGAAGATCAATTTAAAGATTAATTCTCAACTGAAATTTCCTCAAACCTGAATAGCAAAGTATGTCCTTAGGAACATAATACACTACCAACAGTTTCATTCCTCTTCAAGTGACTACACCAGCTTTTCACAATTGCTGAGTCAAGTCTTGGTGTGTAATTTAAAGGTGGAGTCAAAACAGTCCTTAATGCGCTGAGACGAAGTATTATGAATTACTTTGTTCCCTGAGGTATGAAGGACCACTTTGAATAGTAAATCTCCTGTGTGCAGCAGGCAGAGCCTTCTGGGCTAGGTCAACGTGATGAACGTTCTAGAGCAGCCGAGGACCTCCCCTCACTCCCTGCCCTAAGCATGGGGGGCACTGCAGTGTTGCTGCCTGTTCCCTCACAGCACATTGACTAGTAAACCCATGCTTCACTTAAAATAGGACCAGAAAGCTCTGCAACAAAGTACATCCAACCACCTTTTCTCATTTCCCATGCCTTCAGGGCTTGGACTAGATAAAAGAGGAATGATCCTGATGTGACAAATGTGAGTCATGTTATTTAAAGTATAACCTGAAGACAGTAAGGGTTATAATTCTAGAGTTTGCAGAGCAGTATGAACACTAGGCCTAGGAAACACGCAATGCTAGCAAAAGCAGAAGGAATAACCTTAACCAGTTAAGGCTGGACTTCAAATTAGCTGTCATCACTCAGAAAAAAGATATTACATTATTGCAGACAGCTCAGTGAAAACCTCTGCTCATTCTCTGGCTATGGCTGCAATAACTGATTAAGTGGTAGAATATATAAAAGATTATATGTATGATAATAGTAACTCTATTACAATGACATTGCTCATCTGGCCTCTCATGCCGTTGCTAGGGGTGTGATAGATGTCATTTTTCACTGTAGCTGATGAGCAACAACTACTTATGGATTGACACATGAGAGACTGAACCAGAGCAACCTAGAGCTCAAAGCGCAAGCTGAGACTTGGAAAGAAGACTCAAGATTTCTTACGATTCTCTCAGCAGTGAAGTCTAAGTACATCCTAATCCTATCTCACTTCATTACTCAGTAACGTAGCTAGGAAAGCAAAGAAAGAAAGTAGAAAAGATAATTTAACGTGTTAAATAAACTCATAACTATTTAGTTCCTTTCCTGAGAATGAAGTTTTCAGTAAATTTTTTTCTGTAACAAATAAAAATCTATCTCATTATCAAAATACACAGTGGTAACTGACATCTTTTACTGCTGGGAGTAAAGAGTTTGTGGAAATGAGAAAAGGTTAGACTGCTGCAATGACTCAATCACATCAAAGCATAGTTTCCATTTTAAGCAAATAATACAATATAGGTTGCTGTAGCAGTGCATTATCACTGAGTGTTATCTATTGAAATAGCCCAAATCCTGCCATCCTCATACTCTAAAATCTCCAAAAGAAGTCCTTACTGTATCCCAGTCAAAGGAACAAAGATAATGGATGTCAGTCTACAAAACACTGAGCCTGTTGGTATGCCAAGGCATGGTGCAGTTGCATGACCCAGAAACAGAAGTCTGGCATAAAGCATTCTTAGTTAAAAGCTTTTCACATGGAACAAATTTGTTGGAGAGTTGGGTCACCACCAGACAAACACCTTGTTCAAGCAAAGGGAAACAGAATAAAGCACAAATCCACCAACAATCAATAAGCCTTTCCATTAGGCAGCTTCTCATCCTAGAATGAAGGACTAAAGCTCTTATGAAAGGCATATAACTTGACTGCTGCTATTTGAAGTGAAAGGGAGTTACTATTTGTTTGGGATGGGAAGTTCAAAAATTCTTAGCTACTGTAGTGATGCTCTTTTCTATACTTTGTCTCTATTTCCTTAACAATTTTAATCCATATGAACTATATTAAAGGGCACTGATATTTCTCCAGGTGCACTTCATAAAACAGCTAATAGAAGAAATATAATTAAAGTCAGGAAGTATGCAAGTGCATCAGAAAATGACAGAATAATCCAGGTTGGAAATTACCTCAGGAGGTTATCTAATCCTACCTCCTGCTCAAAGCAAAGTTGACGCTCAATTCAGACACTCTGGTCTGCTTAGGAATTTGTCCAGTCAAATATTGAAAACCTCCAAGGATGGAGACTGCATAACCTCTGGGCAGACTGCTTCAATGCTTAGTCATTCTCACAGTGATTTTGTTTTTCTTTTCTCCTGTCAGAACTTCCCCTTTTTCATTCTATGATAGTTTTCTCCTGCTCTCCCACTTTGCACCTCAGTAATAAGCTAATCTCCACATCCTTAAGGAAGTATAGGAATGCTGCTATTAGGTCTTCCTGAAGCCAACCCTTCTCCAGGTTCAACAAGTCCATCTCCCTGAGCATCACCTCACAGGAGATGTGTTCCAGCCCCAAAATATCATGGTGGCCCTCCACAAAACTTGCCCTCTATGCTGGTGGCCTTCATCTTCATCCCTGCCAGGGCACACAGCTCTCAAGTTTAGCCAACTATCCACCAGGATCCCAGATATCCCATATGCATTTCCAAGCACTGATAACTGAATATAAGACATCATAATAAACCAAAGTGTGCTTGATGTGCATCATACTGGAACAGAACATAAAATCAAGATGTAACTCCTTGATAAATGAATGCCCTACTGCTTTCAGCTTATGTCCATGGATTCATATGAGTAGATCTGGGCAGAAAAACATCTTAACACTGGGTAAGGGAAGTTCATTATCTATCATTTTAAATTCAACATTGAGATGTACCTTCACCTGGAATTTTTTTCAGAGTATGCGAATCAAAAAAGATGAAAAACCACCGAACTCCTTTACTGGATATTTAATTCATCCTGTTTATACTTCCTCATTCATTCCCAAAAATGACTATTTTAATAGGGTATTAAAATTTTACAGAGTCATAGAGTGATTTTGTAGGAAAAGACCTTTGAGATCATCAAGTCCAACCATAACCCGTTCACTACTAAATCCTGTCTCTAAGCATCTCATCTACACATCTTTTAAATATCTCCAGTGATGGTGACTCCATCACTTCCCTGGGCAGCCTGTTCCAATGCCTGACAACCTTTTCAGTGAAGAAATCTTTCCTACTATCTAATCAAAATGTCCCCTGGCACAACTTGAGGCCATTTCTTCTCGTTCTGTTGCTTGTCACTTAGGAGAAGAGACCAACCCCCAAGTCACTACAACCTCCTTTCAGGTAGCTGTAGAGGGTGATAAGGTCTCCCCAGTTCTCTCAGCTGCTCCTGCACGGTTTGTGCTTCAGACCCCTCACCAGCTTTGTTGCCCTTCTCTGGACAAACTCCAGTGTCTCAATATCCATCTTGTAGTGAGAGGCCCAAAACTGAACACACAGTATCTGAGGTACAGTCTCACCAGTGCCAAGTGCAAGGGAAGGATCACTTCCCTGCTCTTGCTGGCCACACTGTTTCTGATACAAGCCAGGATGTCATTGGCCTTCTTGGCCACCTGGGCACACTGCTGGCTCATGTTCAGTTGCTGTCAACCAACAACCCCAGGTCCTTTTCTACTTGGCAGTTTTCCAGTCACTCTTCCCCAAGCCTGTAGTGCTGCATGGGGTTATTGTGACCAAAGTGCAGGACCTGGCACTTGTCCTTCTTGAACCTCATACAGTTGGCCTCAGCCCATTGATCCAGGCTATCCAGGTCCCTCTGTAGACCCTTCCTACCCTCAAGCAGATCAACACTTCCACTCAGCTTAGTGTCACCTGCAGCTTACTGAGGGTGCAGGCAGTCCCCTCATTCAGGCCATTGATTAAGATGCTAAACAGAACTGTCCCTAACACCAGCCCTGAGGAACACCACTTGTAACTGGTCACCAGTTGGATTTAACTCCATTCACCACCACTCTTTGGGTCCAGCCATCCTGTCAGTTTTTCAACCAGCAAAAAGTATGCCTGTCCAGGCATGAGCCATCACATCACCCACAAGGCCTCCTCTGTTCCCTAACAAAAGGTCCAGGGGGGCACCTTCTCTAGTTGGTTGCCTCACTAGTTGTGTCAGGAAGCTGTCTTCCCTACAATCCAGGAACGTCCTAGACTGTTTCCTTTCTGCTGTATTGTATTTCCAGCAGACATCTGGTAAGTTGAAGTCCCCTACACCTACAGGGGCTAGCAATCGTGAGACTTCTCCCAGTTGCTTGTAGAATATTTCGTCTGTCTCTTCATTCTGGTTGGGCAGTCTATAACAGACTCCCACCATGATACCTGCCTTGTTGGCCTTTCCCCTGATTTTTACCCATAAACACTCAACCCTATCATCACCATCATTGAGCTCAAGGCAGTCAAAACACTCCCTAACATACAGGGCTACCCCACCACCTCTTCTTCATTGCCTATCCTGTCTGAAGAGTTTATAGCCATCCATGGCATGAATTAAGTGAATGAGCTGTTCTTTTTCTTAGGGGGCAGAAATGTACAGGAAACTGATAATGAAACACCGGTATAAAAAGGAACTCCAGATATTTATCTTTATGAAATTTAATAAAGCTTCTGAATGAGAGACAGCTTTTCAATGTTGAATGGCCCAACCAGTTACTGGTTTATAGAGGCAAATTCACGATTTCTGTAAGTAAATGCAGTTCCCTGACTTTGGCTGAGCTAAGGTTTTAGTTCCTGCTCCCAGAACTAAGTTATTATTTTATAACTCCCTGACCTAACAGCACAGAACTAGCCCAGAAAATCTTCCTATCAAGTTATTCCACCTACTAGGCTGAAATCAGGGGTTGTTCTTAATTATTCCCACCTAGTAATACAACCCTCCTGTTCTTGGCCAGTGATTTAACATGGGGTTGTACAATGTGAGTTTAATCCTAAAAGCTGTGTAAAATCCCAGGTGTTTGTTTGTCTTTCAGTCTTTATCTCAAGAGTACTATGGAGAAGATGCACAGTACTGCACCATCAAGCATTGTTCAAGGGCTACACACTCATAACT
Organism: Mesitornis unicolor; assembly: GCF_000695765.1. Taxonomy (NCBI): domain Eukaryota; kingdom Metazoa; phylum Chordata; class Aves; order Mesitornithiformes; family Mesitornithidae; genus Mesitornis; species Mesitornis unicolor. Next base: position 16,755 of record NW_010173862.1, read on the forward strand.
TTGCCATTGAATCCACATGTCATGTGGACCATACTGGCTCCATAAACTGGATTCTATGGGGTATCTTCAAATTAGAGTGTTGATATGCAGAAAATCCGATAACCTTTGCTGCTTGGAGTAGAATACTGTGCTCAGTTATCAGCTTTAAGTAGCCACATAAAATCTCCTTTCACATTTATAGCAAAGCCAGAGTTTTGCACATGCTACAAAAGAACTAGAAGGATTACTCAGTAATAATTGTATGCAATACTAGTTAAGTTAGTAAACAGCTGTCATGTCATCTACTGGGTATGAAGGGACAGGCAACATTATCAAGGCAGAGGTATTTGGCAAAATATCTATTGCTTATATTATACAACAGTGGTGAGGAGAGAAAAGTGAGCCAGGAGACAAAGAAAGAATTATGTGGAGGAAAACTCTTACTAATTCTCTTAGTCACAGTGGACCTGACTCACCACTGAGTCACTTCAGCAGTCTGCCAGGGCAAATGAACCATTTTCAACGGGGTTTACACCAGCGTAAATGTAGTGTAATGTTTTGAATCAACCCTTCTCCTCATCTTCTCCTTACTGGATTCATTTATCATCCTACTAGATGCCAAGAAACAGTCATGTGAATTGTTCAATGCATGCACCTGCAGCATTACTTACAGCTTTAGCTGTCTCACGTGTATGGTTATTTCATATTGTCTTGGTTCTGGTTCATTCCACTGTACTTTGCAGAGCCTTAAGACTTCCCACCCACATTTGAGTCATTTTTACTGCCTCCCACATATTCTTTATTCTTCCAGGTATAAAGTGTAGACGGAATGCACCAACAAGGACATTTATCTCAGAATAACAGTAACTTACTATATACTGGACTCTCAGAAGGAGAAGTTGCTAATGCTTGTGGGAGAAATAAAACAATAATTTAATTTACCCTAAAGGGAATAATTAAGAGAAAGAAAGAATAAAAAGAAAGATCAGCACTATTATAACTGTAATCTCATTCTGTGACATCTGTGAACACTTTCTGACTTGGGAGCATTCAGCCCTGCTGCAGCCAGACAAAAATTGGAAAAGGCCAATACTACATTTTTTCTACAGAATTTGGTACAGGATCTTGTAAAAACAAAACGGTCTGTCATGCCCAAAAATCACTGATTTTGCACTCGGTTACTTTAGCTATGCAATGAGTGATCTGCCCCTTTTGTCTTTTTCTTCTCAGCTTTCCAAATTTTTCTTGCCACCCACTGGGACTAGAAGAGGCCTCTGTTTTCCGCTTGCTCAACAATCTTCTTAATTTCTTTTCCACTTTCCTGCCCCACTCCTTAAAAACCCCTTATGGGCCAAGACAAGCTGCAGCTCTCGCTTCTTCCATACCTTGACAGGGGACAGAGAGTGAAGAAGAAAAAAGGCAACTTGCAGACTTATAACCCCTTCCTTTGCAGCTTTGCAGCCATGGATTTAGCTCATCCATTTCAGATGGGAAGAATGAAGCCACAACCAACACCGAACAGCCCTGGAGTGGCAATGTGATTTATCAGATGAAGCTAGAACAGCTCTTTTCATGCTGGTCGCGGTGATCCAGGCTGCAAACATCTGCAAACACTCTCTCATTCTGTGCCTGAATAAGGACTGATAGTTTGGATCCCCAAATTTAGCTGGGACTGGAAATGCCACTGTCATATGCAGAAATGACATTAATAGTCCTTCCTGGAGGTAGGAAGTTGCTACTTTCAGACTCATCCACACATATTCAGTTTAAGGTACCATTCAGAAGTTCTTACTTTTAGGGGAAAAAAGGAAACACAAAGCAGCACAAAAAATGCTGAAGGTTGGCAGGATGAAAAATCGTAAAGGTCCAAGAAACGAACATAGGTTGCTTTCCTGCTATTAGCAGAAACATCAAACATAACATCCTGTTATAGGATGAGGAACTGAAGACATCCAAAAAGTGCAATGTTTCACATTGTCCAAATATTCAAACACTGGCAAATAGTACTAGGAAATACGCATCACCACAGCAACACATCGCTTAGAAAGGTATTGTAATTGCCATACTGCATGTTGTTTGTGTCTAAGGTTCAGAAGGTATCAAGGTGACTACTGGAATCACTGCTTTGATGTTTTAATTAATCAATTAAGATAGGTTAAGATAGTTAGCTAGTACTACATTTTTGCATAACAGAAAGCAGTGTGCAGCATTCACCTGTCTGCCAGGCTCAAGAGTCAAACTACACATAAAACTGTCACACAAACCCATACAGGCACAAATGCACACCAGCACTACTGAGGACTTTTCCCATAAATACAAGAGAAATCCTCAACACAAAAGAAAGCAAGCAACTGAAGAAACAAACAAACAAACAAACAACAACAACAAGAAAAAAACCCCCGAAACAAACCCTGCAATAGTCATTCTTTCATCTTTATCAACCAGTTCAAGCAGTTACCGTCAAATTCTGAACTTCTCTGTTCTGTTACTCAGAAACAGTTTGCAAAATCCCTTACTTCGGTAAAAATGTAACAGGGTTAAGCTATTACCAAATGCTACTCAGTGCTCTTACTCAACAAACCTACAATCTGATTTACAGGGTAAAAACCATGCAAACAGTTCCTTTTAACATGTATTTTCCTGATATGTCAACAACTGAGTATTTAACAGTTCAGAAAATAAATATGGATAGGTGTAGCTCTGTATCTCTTTCTGGGGAGAAGAGGTGGTTGAAAAAGGGAAAGGATGAGGGTGGGAGAAAGATAAGGTGAATGTATCTAAACCAGTACAATTGGGCTACGGAAAAGACTAAAAGCTAAGGTCAAAAACATCTGCATTGGCATTTATATGCCTGTTTATAGTATGTTTAATGATGCCTCCTTTAAAGCAGAAAGTCTAAGTCAACTGCCAATTAACCCAGCCCAGTTCAGACATGATGCACTGATGATTAACCTGCCTTTACAAACCAGCAGTCCCAGACAAACGCAAGTGGCAGAAAAACAGAGACCGTTCTTGAGCTGCAAAATGCCTAACATCTCAGCAAACACTACGAATTGAAAGTGCTAGTTAATGTTTCCTACCTTAGATGGTTTCCTTTTCCAAGAGCTAATGCTGATTTATTCAGATGTATCTTTTCCAACAGTTTTCCTCCTTCTCTCGTGATGGGAGAACACTGGCATGGAGAGCAGCTTCTAACCGAAGATCAGTACTGACACTCAGATCCCCCTGCTGCTCTGACAGCCTTCGCCAGGCTGCCCATGCCACAGGAAACCCTTCGTTCCTACAGACGGAGCTGCTTTTATGGCACGTTTCACTATTAATGCCTATATTATAAGCTGCTCAAGCATCTTTCACACATCACTAGGTTTTGTTGTTAGTGAAACAGCAGGGTAACAGACATTTCAGAATGAAACATTCTTCCCCACTGCAGGCAGAAATTCATACACCCTGCTGTAAAGAATTAGTCTCGTCTCTGCTATTTCAAGAGTTTTGCAAAGGGAAAGGCAATTGATTTACAAAGTAGAGGTGGCTGCAAACAAAAACAGCTCAAGCCTTGGGCAAAGCAAAAATAAAACTACAAAAAATAAGAATGTTTTAATTAATAAGTCACTAAGGTGTAAGTGGCATTTAATTGGCATATAAATTATTGACGCCTCTAGCCTCATTTCAGTCTAGTGCCTACTGTATTTGTTCCCTTACTTAAAGTAACATATGGTTATGATGCATAGATGTAAAAAAAAAAAAATTATGCTTTTTCAGACATTTACACATATGTGTAAACCAGAAAAACCTTAACCCTTTGTTCACATATACTGAGTGCCATGCTACCATGTCAGGATGTCAGATACAGCAGATGGACCCATTTTTATGTTTAGCAAATCATACAGCTGTTTTCACCAGCACTTGTTGTAGTACCCATTTATGCCACCGTCATATAGCTGCAAATCATGGGAGAGCTGCAGACAGAAGTCTAGCCAAGTGCTGAAAACACCCCTCAGTGCTTACAGAAGCAGTTGGGCTACAAATATATAAGCCTCAAGAGACTTTTCCAAAAGCATAACATGCAACACACTACACCATTAACTTTTATTCACATGAAATTCAAAACACCAGCTAGTAGTGGTGGAGATCCAGCTTGTTCATCAGCTACCAGCACAGCTGGTCATGAAGGCTTCTCAAGAGGTGGCTCAGTCTGGCTATCCCTGTGCTACAGTTGCCCGTCCAAGCAATCATACCTGATTCCCTCACACCCTCACCACATTTGCCATTAAAACATCTCCAGGAGGTTATCTTTGGATATGGAGAATTACTTTAACAACGTAGGCTTCCTCTAACAACATCACTAGCTGAAACAGCAGATGAAGTGAAAACCCTCCAAGTCATATCTCACCACAGGCTGTCAATATTAATGAAGCCACAGAAAAAAACCACACTCACTGCAAGATATACCAGCGGAAAGTGCTTTCTTTAGAAACAGTGCAAGGGGTTTCTATCACTGCACAAGGTAGTGGTGAGGCACCACCTGGAGTACAACGTCTATACATGGTGAGAGAAGGTGGTTCCAGCTGGGAATAGATAGTAAGGAGGTCCACCAACATCACCAGAAGAGCCTGGAGCTGACTTTACAAGCAGAGGAGAACATGGCTTCTTCAGTTCTGCAAAATAAAAGTTGAAAGGAACTGCTCTGTATAAATTGTCCTTAGAGTTCATCAACTAAAAGGGAAAAGACAAAAAAAGCTAAAAATCAATCTGTATTCAAAGAATTAGTAACTGTACACAGACTTAGGAATAGAGATGTGCTGGAATTGAGATATTGTTTCTAAACAACAGGTGTTATGGAAACTCAGGCATGTTCCCCAGCTGGGGACTAGGAGGAGTCATTGGCTGTCACACAGCTCCTCTATGCACCTCAACAGTCTCCCAGGCCTTCGCAGAACTCATCATGTGGGAAGGACTGGGAGGTAGGCAAGACCCCTCTGCCTCCTTCAAGCCCAACACAGCCAGGCGACTGATTAAAGATCATGAAACAAACAGAAAGTGTTTTCTTGATTGAAAAAGGCCTGTATCAGGCTCTGAATTATCATGCAAAATACAGTCTATTTTTAGAAAAAAAAAGCAATTACACTTATTTTGTCTATTTTTATGATATGCTCATTGGCACAAGTTGAGATTTTATTAATAAATAACTGCTTGCGAGAGAAAAACAGAAAAAATATTTTTAGTGACAAATGCAGAGAAATAGATGCAACACAACAAAAGGGAAATGGCTTGTTATAAAAAACCAAGTGCTTTTTATTTTAAAATGTGCTTATTTTCTGTGTTACTGCATGATTTTAGATATTGCTGGATTTGGAACAGAGCTGTATCATATGCACTAAAATAACCCTTTTTACTCCCTAGATTTTCAGTTGCACTGCATTTTAAGACAATTTATAAAGTAAACTCCAGCCACCTCTTGCTCGCCATTTAAATGGTAGGCTTATCAATATACATGGTCAAGAGAAAAACAAGGCAGTTTCTAGGGGAACTTGCATTAAGCATATACAGTGCTCTGTATACTTAAAGAGCAAACCAAACTTTGTCCATAAAAGCACTGGTGAGAAGGCTTTTTGTAAAAAGAACAGTAAAACTGTTGCCTTTAAAAGCAATAGAAGAATTTATGGTCTCTCTAAATGAGCTGCTCTGTCCCTTTTGTAGTTTTTCCAGTACAAGTTCCCTGCAAGGCTGAGGGCAAGCCAAGGTGGACTGAAGGAGAAGAAAGAAACAAGAAAGGAATTATAAACAGAGTTATCCTGTGTTTAAGCCCATTTACTACATGGAATCAATCTGGCCCTCAGAAAATGGGCTGAAGGAAGAATTTAAGTAACTAAATCATCATTGTATTTGGCTGGCAACCTACAAAAACAGCCATATTTTTATAAGTTATCAGTAACTCACACTGGTTGACTCTCCCTTCCTGCTCTGCTGAATAAACACTTAAAACGAACAAGTGTTGGAAAGGGAGACAATATTATAAAATCTGGGCACAGCATAATTGTGGAAGCAGCTGTCCTCCTGACATTATCACAGAAATCAGAGATGGAAAAAATCCTATTAGGTCATATAGTCCCTCCCTATGTCATTGCACGACTGTTCCCTAATGTAGATTTTCCAGTGCCTTGTCCAATCTTGTTCTAATACGATCTAAGTGATAGCTTCCAGCAGCTCCCTTGGGAGACTATTCCTCTGCCTAATAAGTATCGCCATCAAGATTTTTCTCCACTTTAATAGCAATTTGCCCTATCATTTCTATGTATCTCCAGATTATATTCAAGATGGTAAGAAGAAATACTGAAGTTTCGACAAATGTTTCAGGATTCCAGACAATTCCATGAAAAATACATCTCACCACAAAAAGCAGCCATGGCTACTTTTTCATTTTTCTGTCTCTTGACCAGGAGATACACAAATGTATCGGCAAGCTGGACACACTGAGTTTGAGATCGGACAGACAGAAGAGATCAGCCCCAATTCCAAGCCTTTTGAACAAGTCTGTCTGCTGCAGATGAACAACAAACGATGTAACCATGTTAGTTATGGATAGGGTCTCTGTGTTCTTTCAGATCTGTTTGCTGAGGTCATGACTTTTAGCCTAGCTTCCTAATAAAATAAGGTGTGCATGCTACCTCCTCGTCTGAGTGCTCTCCACGGTCAACCCCCAAACTCAACAGCCATTTAAAGCGATCCATTACAGAGGTTCAGAGGCTCATGGAAATCACAAGCTGATCACCATGAAAGGAGACTTGCTCTGTGTGTCACCTCTTGACCATGTAAACAGTCTGTGGAAATGTAGAGAAAGCTCTCGAGACACTTCACAGGGAAATAGAGGTGATGGGAGCAGGTATTTTGGGAGATGTCACGAGGAACAGGACCTATCATAATAGCAGAATGCTAGGACACAGGACAGTCACCCACATTCAACCTTCTTTAGTTTTGTTGCACACAGAACAACAAATTGTTTTACACTATCTTATGGAAAGAAGGTTATAGACCATAAAGTTTCCAGGTTGTAACAAGCCTCCAGACATTAAATATCATTGTATCTGTTCAAATCCACTGGCTGCTTCACTCTAACTTCATCTTATCTTTCCTATTTGACAGTGACACTATCTGACTGCTGTGCTTTTACAGAACACAAAAGTCCTTTCTCCTCATCTTCTTTTTAAAAGATTTCAGAATCTTGCATCAGTATTTTTTCCACAGTTAAATGCCACAGACTTCAATCAAAGTCGCTATCAGCCTGCACCAGTACCAAAGAAAGAAAAGAATCACTGCTACAGCACTGCCATTAGAGCAACATTGGGGAAGAGGAGAGGAGGAGGGCATATATGCACTAACTGAAAAAATCACCTAGAACTACAATGACAGATATAATCAGTCATGGGAAAATTCCTACAGCAGCTTTAAAGAATTATCTTTTCTCAAGTTCGTTATTGGTCCATTTATAATAAAACCACAGGACTCTGACAAGGCTCAATATGCCCTCACTAAGCAGTTAAAAGAAACAGATACAACAACACATGTCCCCAGGTCCCACAGATCCAACTCAGCAGTGCCACCATGCAAATCTTTTCTCTAACTTTCTTTTTTTCTTTTCATCATCCAGAGAGACAGTGAGGATCCAGTTCTTAGTCACATCACACCACATGCTACTGTTTAACCACATAGCTGGTGAAATATTACCAAATAAAAAGAGAATTTTTGTACAGACATTTCAAGGCAAAAACCAGGACAGAAAAACACAATTTTGTGAAGCCAAGAGTCAGTAGAGAAATTGGAGCTTCTTTTCTTCTCCCTTCATAGTATTAATAACTCCCTGTAACCTGGTATGGGTAAGCGTACTCCAAATTTGCTATAGCTTTGACCATGACACACTTCTCTCAGAATTCACCTCTCTCTTCTTTATCACATCAAATGTAAATTGAAGTATAAGTTAATCCCTTATCAGAAGTCTGTTTTCTGAGATGTCTGTAAAAACATTTGATAATGGAAAAGCCTCCCATGCCTAACCTTAACACCACACCATGCCATCTGGTACAGACTCATTGTTTCCTTCCATTTGCTTCTCAGTCCCTTCCACAGCTCTAATTGTCCACCATTTGGATAGTGAAGTCTTTGTATGACTCCTTGCAGATCCTCCTCTGGTGGAAGTCCTTTGGGACTTCTCCAGGCTTTCTTAACTGATGAAGAGAAAGGAATGAACTGAGCAATCTGGGGAACCTCTTCCTGATTTCAGTACTGCTAAGGCTTCACAAGATACAGGGAAAGGGCAGAAAGAAAAAGTAGATAAATGACAACATTGATTGGAGAACCATACACCCAAGGATCCATTCTATCTAGATCAAAGGAAAATAACCATTTCAGATCTGGGTCAGTTAACTGGAAATCTTTCTTGCATAAAGCATAAACATTCCCCTACACTAAGCAAGCTCCTTGCTTTTTAAAACAACAAATAAAAACCCCCTCTGCAACATAGCTAACTTCTGGGTACAAAAATAAATTTCAATTTATTAATTTTAGCTTTTCAGCAGTTTCACCCTAACTGTGGGGAATAAAAAAAGGAATTTAGCATAAGTATTAAAATGTGCCTGATAACCCATTCACTTATTACCTCTGCTATCTGAACGTTCTCCAGTAGCATGACTATCCATTTAAGGAGTACATGTACTATCAAGCCATTAAGAGAAGAAACAGAAAAGAATTATAGAAAAAGTTCCTAGTATTTCACAAAAATAACATTAAAGTGCTACATTAATACTTACTTGTGAGCATGTAACTACACCCAAAAGAGCAAGTCTCTCTGTACACTTTGAGATGTGTTTGAATGACAGACTCTCCTTACCTCGAGCACTCTTCCGGTGATATACTTTTCACAATTGTCACATCTGATACCAAACTTTGCGTGATAGTCCGTTTCGCAGTATGGAATGCCATCCCTAGGGAAGAACAGCAGATCACACAGAGATTGCTTTAGGCAGGCTTACAGGTTTACTGGGAGATCATACAGCTAAAATTTGTTAATGTGTCAACACTTCACAGGGTGTTTATGGACTCCCACCTCCCAGATACTTGTATTTATTAATTTTGTAAAGAACTGAATAGTTAATGAAGTATCCTGGCCCTTCTGAGTCTACCATGATCCCACTTTCCTCCTTTGTCGGTGAATTCAGCCACTGCCTCTTGCCCAGTCTCTGAGACTTTCAAATCATCTGTTTTGATGGTGCTACTCATTAAATTCTTCCACGTTTCCCACTCTTTGGGAAAAATGCTTATTTCTAGATATCATTCTTTGCCTCTTTATTAATCATTTAATTGTGCTTAGCTTAGACTGCAGAGTAACTCCTCAACTGATTCTCTTGACTGTAAACCAAGTCTTGATGAACACTGAAGTCTACTGACATTCTTGACTGGACTTGCTTATAGACAGTCATGGATTAACCAAATTGGGAACCTGCTCCGTGGAAGCCAGTAACGACTAAGAGACTTCAACCTGAGCAGCAGAAGGGATCTTTGCAATATGTTCATGCATGATGTGAACAGTTATCTCAGCACCACAAGTGATTTAAGATAATGTACAATTTAGAAGTATGAACAATAAAAACCAGGAGTCTTAACTTTTGTTCTAGAAAGCAAGAATCAGAACACTTGGGCTATGGCTCTGAAAAGAATGTACTTGTTACTTTTACATTTAGGTCACAATTTTACAAGATCACTAAACTGATTAATTAAATCACTCTAAAAGAAACTAGAGACTATTCTCTTTGAAAGTGCAACTAATACACAGTTAAATATGTTTAGTGTGTTATGCTAAAATAGCCTATGATCAGACAGATTTATTAGCAGAGGCACAATTTTATTCTCTGGAGAAACATAAAAATTAATTTTATAGCATACAAGTTGGATTGCTTTGAGACTAACCTGTAAGTTATCACAATAATTAATTGAATTAATTGAAGCCAGGATGTTTCTTCTCTGGAGATATTTTATTTGGCATTCAGCTTTTTTAAAAAAGAGTATTTCACAATAATTATCTCTCTACAATTTATGGAGTTTTCATTACTAATTAACAAGCAAAAAAAGCACTGTACTAAAATACAGCAGAGAGCAGAGTAGCATAACATTTGAGATAATGCAAAACCTTATTTAAGAACACCCTTTTATTAAATATTGTTTCTCCAGGGCAAGCTGTGAAATTAAATGTTATACTTGTATTAATCTAAATCCAAAGAATTGTTGAAAGTCAGTGGGACATCGCCTCTGAAATTCCATCATCTCTGGGCACTGGTGATTGAGTTACTTAGCTATTTAGGAATATTTCATTGTATCAACATACTTCTCTAAAGCAGAAATTAATCCCAGGTGCCTTGGCCAGTGCAAGCCCTGTACCTCACCACACTGATACGAGTGCTGACATGGGACTTGGTCTGTGTGTGTGCTTCGTGCTGCCTCTCATTGCTGTCATCACGTTCAGGCCAAATCTGACAGCACAATGGCCTGGAGCAGTGCAAATGCATGATATGTATCTCCTTAATGAACTTTTTGAGAACATTTTTTGCTTATGTGAAGCACATACAAAGGGTAATATCTGCTTGTTCACACACTACTTTTGCTCATTTGAATCTTTCTGCATTTAATACAATTTAAATAATAATTTTGGTAATAATCTCTAATGTTTTATATATCTCCAAACACTGATAAACACAAACTACGGAATATGAAACCCACTGAATTACTTGCCTTAACAGAACGCTGAAAATAACTGAAAACACCCCTCCACTCAACTTACTTGCTGATGTACTCTGCATTCAGTAGCTTGCCGCATGTATTACACTTAAAACAGCCCAAATGCCAGTGTTTGTCCAAGGCAACCAATGACTGCCCATTTTTTATTTCTGAACCACAGCCCCCACAGTCTGCAAGAGAAAAATGTGATATAAGTGAATCACACGGTTTAGATGGTCATGCACAATACTGCTTACTGCAACACAAGGAACCATCGGTGTCCTAGTAACAGCTCACACAGGCTCTAACGCTCGCTGCCGGCTGCTCACTGATGGGTGACAAGTGGTGCTGCCCTAATATTGTCCTAACGTTGCTAGAAGAGATGAGTCATTCAAAGAAAATTAATGACACAGGTTTCCTAGTGACCAGGGGTTTATTTTAATTCATTTAAAAGACATGAAGTTTGCTGGTTAAGTTTTCAAGCATCAAAAATCAGCCTAATAAAATTAATAAAAAAATATCTGAAAGTCATGAGATTAAAACATATAATTGAACCTTTGTATTACGCTTTGCTTCTGGGTTTGAAAGCTTTACTCATAGTTCCAAATTATTTTAGCAACTGTGGAAAAAACTAAGCCAAAATTTTGATGTGAACTTCTGTAAGCAGGGAAAACACACCAATACTTGAGGGGTGCTACAAATTCCTGAGTAGTAGTGACATCGTAACGTGTGAAAGTGGTAGCTGGCTATATATTTATTATTTATAGACATTCACTTTTATATTTATTATTTATAGAAATTCACTTATATAAAGCTCCAAAAAGTTGTAAAGAAAATTAAATGCAAAGCATGTCATAACATAAGCAAGGCTATGTTTGTTAAACAGGCTATACGTGAAGTACTCCTCAGAAAAAGTAATTGAGGACAAGACTTTTTTGTGTGTTTGACTGCTTTTGGTGTTTTGTTTGGGGTTTTTCAACGTTGAATGCTTTTGATTATTGTAGTAAAAGCCAAATCCACTCTTAGCTTCCACATCAACATTCCACCAGTGAGGGCTCTGTTTAGGGGACATTGACATGAGATTTGAACCTAGTTTTCGGTATCCTAAATGAATCCTCCATGACCCTATAGGGTCCAGCTCTCATTCACTCTTCACTCTCTACAGATTCTGATGTAAAAATAGTCAGAATATGCTGCAAAAAAGAGATAAAGATCAGTAATAAACTGATTCTATCAGTATCTCAGTAACTTTTCTAATCTTCCATATGATTAAGTCTTCCATCTTATATGAAAACACTTTTTATTTTTTTTAAGGAACTCTTCATGTATACCAACAATATGCTAAGAGAAGAAATAAACCCTGAAAGACACTTGAAGAATCATTTTGAGATGCCAGAAGAGAAAAAAACCACATCTTGCATGGAAGAGAAAGATACACAAAAGCATTAAAAATATTTATTTAGTTATTAAGAAAGAACTCCAAATACAGGATCTCATTAAAAGATTGAAACAGTCCTCTGAAAACTTACTGGTTTAAGTTTCTATTTAGTCGGTTACGTGACCCTAATGAGACACTCTGTTAGTGCAACTGTAATGTTTAATTTCTGAGCACACAACAATAAAGGATGGTTCTTATTTTCCTTTAGTGGATTTGGAATGGATTAAGGGAGTAATAATGTGTCTCTCTAATATTCCCCTGTAAAGCACCAATAGGTGGAAACGAGCCCAGCACAAAAGTGTGCACACCATGGATCAGAACATTTGAGTTTTGCTAATAAAAGAGAACATTTGGGTGTGTGCCTGGATTTAGTCCCACAAGACAATAAATACTGCAGTATCTATCCTTTAACTGCAATCAGAAATTTGTTTGCGATCTCCCCTGCACTGGGATTCATTTTGTAATCTAATTTAATCTCACAGGTTTAAGGCTTATTTCACAAACTTAATACATCATTGTGTGCTCAGATGTCATATACCTTTCATATGGTTTAAGTTTGGGTGGGCAGAAATACAGCATTTTGTGAGCTACTTTTTTATTCCTAACTGCTGTTTTCTCTGTTAAATTCCAGATAATTAAAAACAAATATTGTGGTTGCTATGCCAACACTGTATTGATGCAACGTCCTTGTCTTCCTGTCTTGGATGCAGCATCCTTTGGTGACTCACCTAATTTCAACCAATAACTCTGCAGAACACATCAATTTGCTGCTACATGTCGCTAGTCTTCCCTGAGAACTCTTTCGACATCAACACTGCCACAAGTGGTTTTCACAGCAACCATTTTGTAAACTAAACAAAACAGGTCAGTAGGTATCTCTACAATAATGAAAAAATCAAGGACTCAGGCAAAACCCAAATATTTTACATTCTTAATTTCTTCCTAATGTAATGCAT
>NW_010173863.1:0-15723 GCF_000695765.1 Mesitornis unicolor
TATATATATTGCATTTATATTTTGTATATTGCTCTTGTGATAAAGGAGGTGCAGTTCCTGTTGGAATGAGATCGCAACATAAATATTACGTTAAGTAGCAACACTGAAAGTTCTCACTGAGACCTACATAAAGGCTTTAATTTTTTTTTTTTATTTAATTTTACTTTGCATCTTTATAATGGTGATTGGTATTTTACACTGTTTCCATATACATTAGGGGAAGTCTGTTTCCCTTCGTCATTTCTCTGCTAGAGGGGGGCTTCCTTTTGCTGCTGCCACTTGCTAGTTTGCTCTTTCTCCTTTCCGAGTTTCAGTCTAAAGGCAGATGAGCAACCCTTTTTCAGCTAACCCTATAATCTCTTAAAAGTTCTGATTTCTTTTTGTTTTGACAGATTCTTTTAGTCTGCTACTAGGACAAATATTGCAAATAAAAGAGATAAAATATCGAGATTCTTATCACCCTCAATATGTATTACAGTACAAGCATAAAGTTAGATATTAAATACCTTAAATATTAGAACTAAATAATGCAGCATTTCTACATTTCTGGCAATAACACTGTATTTTTACAGCATTTTCAGCATCATGATCCGAATGAACTTTGAAATATAGAAACAAGTTTTTCAATTATAGGCTATGGATCACTACCAGCCCAACTATGCATAAACACAGAAGAGAAACTGAGCTAACAGCTGTATGATTTCTCTTGTATTAAAAAGGAGGAAATCAAGCAGGATGGAGTTTATGATCTCTTTCTTAGATACAGTGCTCCCTTTTCATTGTTGTTCATACTCCAGTGTTTATTTTCAATTAAGCCACTGCTGGCAGATTTGACATTTTTGTTTTTCAGGCAAAATTTTGACAGAAAACAATATGAGTTCTATACACAAAGTAGCTGATTTGGGCCGTAAGTGTATTGCTTACAAGGGGAAATTAATCATTACAAGAGAACACTCTACCATAATGTTCTCTCAGCTATAAAACTGCTCTACTGGAGATAGGTTGGCATTTTCCAAGTCCTCATTAATACTAGTCAGAATCCAAATGGTTTTCAGATTCTCCTATTTCATATATATTTATTCTGAAATTATGAAAAGTACCTTTGAAGCAGCAATTGTATGAAGTGAGTGACCAGAACAACTGAAATGGAGAAGTATCATCATTTTGATAAATTGCAGTTCAAAACACCGTACTTCGGGCAATACCTCACATGAGGATGTTACTGCACATTAATTTTGAGAATGTTAGGATTTGCCCACCACCCTTTCAGCAGTAAATGCCATGGCAATAAAGAATAATCGCTGCAGTAGTCACACTATTACAGTTAGAGCTCTGCTGGAGTTTCCATTATAAGTTGTAAATGCTCTTTTTGAAGGATTTGCAACTTGGTGCTTTTGAATTCACATTGGGCTGCAACTTCACATTGGGAAGGATTAGTGTATATAATTGCTTAGGATTTGTTAGATGTTTGGGTATACTGGCTGACAAAAAATAGCCCAGCTCATTGAAATACCAGCCTTGTCTGCACACCGCTTTTTTGCCCTAACTATTTTATTAGAGTGCCATTTTATACTAGGATAATTACACTGGAGCAACCTCTCATATAGTTCCAGTGTAAAGGTGTTATACAAGTATCGCTCATTCCTTTAAGTTTAGTAGAATGCACTATTTTTTGTTTCATTACATTCTTAAATCCTAATTATAGATCTTTTCCTACTGTATTTTAGCTATGTTGGCCTCTAAATCAGCAGGATTAGAGAAAAGCAAAACCTATGGAGAAAAGCCCTAAAATGCTGTGTTTAATTGTTTAAAGTAAGTGAGCCAACTGATACTTTTTCTCAATTCTTTTCATCAGAAGAAAAAAAAAATCCATGCTTTTATGTCTTCATATTTTGATTGGGTTATTTTAGAGGGGTATTTGGGAAAAGCAGCTTTACCTACTCTTAGTTTTCTTCATTTTCTGTTTGTAGCCCTGTAGTCCTAAAGCTTCAGATCGTTCTACTAAGCATTATTTATGGCCTTAACAGAGATTTATCACTCTGAGTAATACTTTTAAATTGCTGGTTATTTACAATTACACAGGATCCCGAGATGTGGAGGGACTCCAATACAGGAGCAAGTGGTTGGCAGCAAGGAGCAGAGTGCATTGGTAGCTAAGAAAAAAGCAGTAATTAGCCTAGGAGTACAGATTTGACTTGATGTTCAAGCTGTTACTGTTTCCAAGTAAAGTAAAAACCTCAATAGGGTATTCTGTTGCAGAATTGCTGTGAAAAGAAGAGGATTCAGACCAACAAATATTGAGAAAAATGGTTGGAAATACTCTACTTTTGGTAAGTTGCATATAAAATAGGACAAGAGCAGTATCATTATTGTATGAACAAAAGTCTAGCTTCAGTGCAAAGCTTGTCACATCTAATAGAGTTAGCTATAAAACTGATGCAGAGGATCATGACCCAACATCTCAACTGCCACACTAGACTTCTCCCACCCAAAAAACAATTAATTAATTTTAGCTGGAGGATGTTCTCCAGTTTTATAATTGCATAACTTGTACATCCACTACATTAGCCCACTGTAGTTGAAACAGTTCGTAAAGTGATTAGTAAAGGTAAATTATGGCTGATTTCTTTCCAGGAGATGGCTAATACCAGTTGCAGCCAACTTTTAAAAGATCAAGACCATGTCAAAACTTATTTGTGGACACTGAAACACAAAAAGCAGTGCAGAGATGGTCAATATATACATGATATTTGATAGTAACTAGATAAAAACTGTTCAGAAAAAGAAAAAAAACATACTATTAATCAGTTATACTGCATTTTGAAACTAATATGGCTGAGGCAGATGGTGTGATTTTCTACAGAAGTTAATGTACTAAGCTTAATACACTGAGAGCTGACAAAAAAAAAAAAGCCCAGACCAACCAATACCAGTGAATTTTGCTAGTGAATTCATTTAGGCCAGAGTTTATTTGTTCATCACCTTTCTCATGTACAACAGTAGAGTAAACAGAAAGACAGATATTTCTCAGCAAGGTTATAATTGCTTTTGCAAGAGTACACCCTCATTGAAGTATGTGAAGACAGTGACAATTTTGCTATTGAATTCATTGGGAACAGGCATGGGGATCATCAGCCTTGAACTGCAGAGAAGATGAGTATCTTCTCTTGAACTGCTTTGGTTGAAATATCTGATTCACAAATCCCCATGAATCAATATTGCTCCCATCTAGCTCCTCACGCACACAACAGACTATATAAGAACATAAGCACATACTATGCTTTAAGAGGCAAGTCTTCATTAAATCACTGGTATAACTGAGAAATTGAAAAAAAGAGGTTTAGAGAATAAAGCGTTAACAAAAAGCAGAATAACTATAAAGTTGAGAGAGCCACAAGACCCTATTGTGTTAATTAAGTTACTAGAAGACCCTGTTCGGTATATTACAGGATTGCAGAAGAAAAATTGGTGTATTAGCAGTAGGGACTCGAAGGAAGACACAAGTAAGAAACAATAATTTTTACCCAGAGGTAAGAAAGTATAGCTAATTCTATTGAGTTCTATTATTCTGACTCAGATATTAATTTGAGGAGCTACAGTGTTAAGAAGTATTGTGTTGGAAAATGTCTGCCTATCTATTACTTTTCAAAGTTCATCCTCGAGGAGAGAACTGATTTTCTGTGCATCATTCTTGGAGAAATGAAGCTGCCTAAAGCATTTTATGTTCCCACCATTAACAGCCCATGTGCTTATACTGGCATGTGTTCAAACTGTCATTCTCTGTTGTGCATTCTGTTCACACAAGAAAAATTATTAAAAAGGCATTTAACATATTTTAGCTTTTATTATAGTTTATCAGGTGTAATAAAAATTAAGAAAAAGTTGCAAGTACCATATTGTTCTTAAAGGTTAGCAAGTGCTCTACTTAAGAACTGCTGCTCTGTAATTATTTCAAGGATAGCTGTTTTGAAAATCAACCTATGATACATATATAACATATAACAGTGTATACCGACTACCCAGTTGTGAGTGTGGTTGTTCTGGTGCTCTTTTGGAAATACCAAAACTTATCATAGGTGACAAACATGAAAAGAGTAGACTTTCTGCCTAGAGATCAAACATCAAACAAAACAGATAGACTTTTATTTTTTAATTCAGAAACCAAAATGTATGGGTTTTGTTTGGGTCAAAATGATTTGAAAGATATTAAATCCGCTTACAGACTTCTAAATATTTTTTCAAAGTAGGTTTTTTTTAACATTAAAAGTAAATTTTAAAATGTTAAACATTTTTCTTCATCTACTTTCAAATTCTTACCCTTATTATGTCAACATTATTATCTGAATCCAATCTACTGCTAATGTTCTTTCCTCCCAAAAAAACCCATGAATATTTGTGTCAATTTACCCATAGCCAGTCCTAGATTCATACCATGAAATCTTTGCTTTCTCATGCTGTCAGTTTACCATATGCATTGCATGGGTACCATGTCTGTATCTGTAGATACATCAAAATCTATGATACCTTACATAAGGTTCACATATAAGTCTGCCGTAACCAGAATCTAAAGCTGCGGTATTTAAATAAATGTTATAGTACTGTGTTGAAGCGCTTCCTACCTGAAGAAAAAAAATGGAAGGATTTGTGCTTACAGAGCTACACAGGACAATTCCAACAAGAGGAATATTAAAATGAAACGTTCTGCCTTGAATTTCACTGACAATTCTGGGATATTCCAAATCATCTATTCCTTTCTGCAAAGTAGGTGGTGTTTTAACAGTTTTCGTCTTCCCCACTGCTGTGTTGTCCACATATAGCTTCCAATTTTAAATTGCATTTCATTGACCAAGTTATTTCACAAACCACAGAACTAAAGGAAGATTTCTGAACAAGATGAGTACTTATAAACAGTCTGCCTTCATGGCATTCATGTGTAAGCCTCTTCTCATCACTTTGTTTATACATATTCTGTACGTGGCAATCCATCAACGAATGTTAAATATGAAGACTTCAAAATAGAAACAGCAGTAGGCTATTTATTACAGATTCAAACTTTGGCAAATAAGCCCCACCAGGCATCTCTTGGGAAAGCTATCAGAATTACTTCTGTTTTCTTGCTTGAGATGAAAAGCCCCCTACTGGCTGCCAATATTTATATATTTTTACATTTGAATTATCTATGTAGGATTCAGTAGGCATAGTTGGTCCAGGAGAAATAACAGATTTGTGTGCCCAGAAACACACATTTGAAGCACTGATAGCCTTTTTTCTACCCTACTGTGGAAACTTTACTGGGAAAGGAGGGCCTAAAAATACCATAAAGGTTTCACAAGTATAATGCTCCCTCTGGAAAGGTAAAAGCTATAAAGATTGGAAAGGTCTGCATATCTGTATTCCATGGTTTGAAAGGATCCAGTCATACCCTGCTGTGTCTGAGACTACATTCATTGTCTGCCTTTCAAGATGGCATTGCAGGGGCTTTGCAGCAAACATTCTCTACAACTTACTCTTACTGCCATCTACCCTTAAAGCGGTCCAGCAAGGAAAGGATTCTGCTAGAGATACGTGTGCTTTACAAGAGCATCAACTCCCAGCATTGCTTTGCTAAGCCATGATCTGACAGACTATGAGGCAAACACAGTGTGAAACTGGGGCTTAGTAGAAGGACAGTTAGTTAATGCTTTCTTGATCTATGTTTGTTTCTCTGCTTCAGCTAAGTTTGCCTGTATTTTCTTCTTTATTGGCAGGGTGGATGTTCCTTTATTCAGTCAGACAAGCTATCTGGTTTATGTTGCTAGAAAGGCCCAAGAGGAAATTCGGAAAAACAAAACAAAACAAAAACCCAATTAAAATCCACCACAAAGGCTGAATTTTCATTATGATTTGACTTTATTTAACTCTAGTCTTACAAGATTAGGCTAACTAGTCAGGTGTATCAAAAAATTACCCTTTGTTCTTTTAAAGAATCAGGCCATCAAAGCCGTTGCTGGGTGGGACAGTCTTCACTTATGTAAATCGTCACACTGGGTTTGGAAGGCCAGCTCATGTCAGTAAAAATTGATATGTCTAGTCCTGAATTTATATTCTCAGAATGAATTTACCATGATTAAGATATTCACATTATTATTTGATCAATTGATTGATGCATATGACATATTTTCTTTCTCAAGAGAAAATTAGACAATAAAGAACTACTGATGAATGAGTGATTACACATCTTTTTTACACCAGGAATTTTTAACAAGTACTTACAGCTGAATATAAGCCAATGTTAGAAATAAACAATCTTCATAAATATATGTTGCTGGAAATGCATTTAACTTATCAACACTACCATATCTAATTTTAGCAGTGCTATTTAGATCATTATACATACTCTGGACAACATATTACATTAGATCAGATTCTCAGAGAGACTTCTATAATAAATGGATGGCAGTAGAATTTCCATCTTAACATAAAGACTTATTGCTTGGCATTCAGATGGGTTCTGTAATCCCAAGCTAATTGTTATACATTGATTTACTACATTTAATCATTAATGCTCCTGGGAGGCAGACATAAACAGATCATTGGAACTGCAGTATGATTGCAGATTATTCACGCTAATATTCATTTTATTTTTTCTTAGAGATAGGTCTTTCAGTGTTAGTGCACTGTATGCTGCACAAATACAATATTTTCTTTCCATGCTGCTGCAGTACAATATATGATTTGTTACACCATAGTATCAGAGCCTGACATAACTTTGCATTCTGAAGATGAATGGAAATGATTCTTCGGTTCTTTCAATTAAGATAAATAACCTGGTGTCACAGTATTTGTATAACCTTTCAGTCGCTTTCAAAATTTTAAGTATGAAAAAGCCCTTTCTCTGAAATTACAAAAAAACCCCACTCACATACATGGCTTGGTTTTTCCTGCTTCTTGCTTTATGTCCTCACATGCCCAAATGCTGTAGCAAGTTGCAGGCTCTCACTGTGTACTTTGATAGTAAAACTACCTTGGTTTTCCAAACAATTTCTTAACAAAGTTTAGGCTGCTAAAATTAGCCTGGCTTCATGAGGAGGCGTGTCTGGAGGAACTGGGATTATGGGAATGGCAGATAGGGTATACTACTTCTATACTAGTTAGTAAGGACCTCTGGCAGCAAAGGCACTAAGCGAGACCTTTTCCCTCAATGCTATACTGTATCACTTGTAACTAGGTCCTCATGCAGCCCCCAGGAAAGCCTTTCGATAACAAACACAGCAGTTGTGGGAGTTTTTTTTAACAAAAACTCAGCTCCGAGCTCTGCTCACTTCCATGGTGCTGTACTTGTTATAGCAGTTCTTCATTCCAGAGTAAATTTCACCTATTAAGAGAGGTGGGTTTCTTCTGTACTGTAATGAAGTCATGTCTGAGAAGGAACACAGGAACTGAGAGAAACACAAGTGAAGGGAACATGTCGAGATGGAAATCTCTCTCTCTCAAATCAAGAGCTATATTGCCCTCATTCCAGCAGTAATACATTAAAAGAATATATGTAAAGCATGTCTTTCTTTTAAAGAATGAGCATATTTAATGAGCTGAATCAATAATACCAATTATCATTAGTACCACAAGTTTGAAAGAGGCAATCTGATTTCCGTTACATTAATTCTAGAATCATATACTTGTTGAACGTTTCTCTACATGCTTAAAATAAATTGGTAATCTTTGTAGATCAGAAAAGGAAGGAAAACACAATGACCAGGTCAAAGAAGAATACCCCAAGACCATTTATGTTCTCAAAGCGTGATGAATCTATTTATGAATTACTGTTTAAAGGTTTAATCCTATATAACATTCCAGGGTAGATTTTGAAGAGGAATTAGGCATCAGAAAATCTAGGAAAGTTCAGTTCTCACTGAACTCAGAAAAAAACCATGAGTTATTAACACAACTCTGTGTTAAATCTGCAGATAAATTTTCCTTTGAAAATCTATGGACTTAAAACATCTAATTCAGGTTTTCCTGAATTGAAACTGTTCTGGACCAGTACTATGGGTGGACAGAATAGGCAGCTGACTGTGATGATGGACTTCCCAGACAGCAAAACAGCATCTCTTTCTGCCTATACTTTCTGCCTGTACTTTCACCCCTGAAAGCTGGCCCTGTTACAGTCTTCTTGAGGCTGCACCGGTTGGTAACTAGTAATAGGAGAGAGAGAGAGAGAGATATGATGTGATCTCACCCAGTGAAAGCATTTTTCTGTCATCTGTCTGTGCTGGACACAGCAGGAACTGCAAGCCTGGTGTTCTGAGCTTTTGTCTCTGTTTCTCTGTCCCTACATCATCCCTGTAACCTTCTCTCTTTTCTGTGGCAGGTGAGGCCTAGACCTTTCATCTATGTCAGCATCATAAAATGTTGAAAGCTTTTAAAACCTCTCTACTTGTAGCGAGTCTGCATCTTTTTATACCTGAATAACTAGATATATGTGGCTGTAGGACTTCCCATTTTATTTGTTAAATTTTTTAGATGATTCCCAGTTCTAGTTGATCTGAAGATTTTTTACATTCATCTGTACACTAAAATTTTTCTCTAAAGATAGGATATATTTACCTCACACCTGTTCACTGGATTCAGTTGTCTGTTCAATATATTTATCTCACTGAACTTCAGCATATTGGAGACACCTCACTTTTTTGAGAAAGTACTTCGCTTTTCTCATACATCTGTAATTTTCAGCTTGAAGAAACACTTGTACCTTCAGGGAGCAATGCATTCTCTTTTCACAGTGGCTTTTAATTTTGTTTACTTTCTCAAGTACCAACAAGAATATGCTGTAGTACTATAGCAGTCTCTTGTCAGATACAAAGAATATATTTTTACCAAAAAAGAGCTTCAGTTTGCTATGGAAATGCAATATGGCATAATTGATCTATATATGCTCCAAATCTCAGTAACATTATAGACACAATCTCCCTCAGAAAAAGAAGAAGATAAAGTAGAATTGCAATAATCTGTTCACCATACATTTGAACTTTGAGAAGACTCTTTCAGATCACCTAATAAATCCAGGACCAACCATATCTTCATTTGCTCATTAGGTACTCGGTTTAAAAGAAAAAAGAAATCAATACTCGTTCCTGTCTCATTTCAGAAGAATGGCACTGAGCCATTTGAGGTCTGGAATGCCTTCAAGTGAATGACATGCTCAGATAAAGTTCAAAACCTCAATATCACCTCAGCTCATTTTGAACATCAGTCACAGGATTGTGATTTTTGGTGGAATCAGAATTAAAGCACAGGGAGAGAGGGAAGCACACACTGTGTCGACAGAAGAATGGGGAAGGAGAAAAAAATAATCTTGCCATTCTTTAGCAAAATTCTGCCACAAAATAAAAACCTTTATTGTCCTTAGTGTTCATTTTTACTGCTTTAGGTATTTGGAAGGTATTAAGGATATAGGTATAAGGTAGATATTAAGATTGCACTTAGGTGAAATAGATGAGTTCTGTTAAAGATGCAAATTAGATTAAAACATAGTAAAGTTTTAGGTATGTTATCTTACAGAATTTTCTAAAGATTTATTTTTACTGCTTTCAACTGCATATATCTTACTATAAGACTACAGAGAAAGAAGGTGGTGCTTCCTTTACAGAATCACAGGAATTATTCAGTGTTTGAAAAGCCCTATTATGGTGTCTCAGTTAAAAAAAAAATACATTGACAAACTGAAAGGGCATTCAGGACTGAAGCCTTGGAAAGGCTGATCAATGAGAAAAACTTAAATAAATAAATATGTATGGTTTATCTTAAAGGTGACTTTTACAAAAGTTTGAATCACAGCACTTAAACCTGAATCTTTAGGATGATTCTGGGAGAAAATGTAGCCAAAACAGATGAAGCTATTTAAGGAAATAATTGAATTACCTGATTTATAGCTATATATATTACAGAAGAATCTTTGTTGTTCAATATGATCATATATGTACAAACTTCTTGTAAACAAATCATGTAATAATATTATGTAGACATTTACCAATGTAAAGATATAGACTGAATGTTTTAATAGTATTTCTAGTATCTGACTTCATCTAAGTACTTGTCATTTCATATAAGAATCAAACAAACAGACTTAATAATTCACTAGATATAGTGAGTGCCTGTGCTGGTTTTGGCTGAGATAGAGTTCATTTTCTTCATAGTAGCTAGTATGAGGCTATGTTTTGGATTTGTGATGAGAATGTTGATAACACACAGATGTTTCAGTTGTTGCCAAACAACATTTACATTAAGCCAAGGACTTTTTCAGTTTTCTCATACTGCCACTGTCCTCCCAGCTGCTTCTTTACAAGACCACAAGACATCATGCTCAGTATAGAAGCTGGGGAAAGTGGGCTGAGGGGCATGAACACTGTCTGGGTGTTAGTTGACAGGTGACGTGTGGCTATGTCACTTCTTATTGTCAGGTTTTGTCTCTCTCTTTTGTTGCTTTCCTTTTCATTACAGTTTAGTAGTAGTAGTAGTATTTTATTTTATTTCAGTCATTAAACTGCTTTTATCTCCACCCATGAGTATTACCATTTTATTCCTGTTGTCTCAACTCATCCCACTGCAGGGGGAGTAGGGGAGAAGCAAGTGACTGCATGGCGCTTAGTTGCTGGCTGGGTCTAATACACAACAGTGCCAAACCAGCATAAATTAGGCCACAATCAGGCCCAGTGCTTCTGTACTGTAGAGTCTGACTCTTTTCTACATGTGACAGTTCTTATGAAGGACTTCAGAAGGACACTTCCTAAAATTGAGCTGTGAACATTATTATGGCAAAGAGAATATTTTTAATTTTTCTCTTTGATGCTCTGCAATTTTTTGGAGGAAAGATGCATATACACACATGACCTTAAGGATATGTATTCCTAATCATAGGAAATTGTGCCCTAGTGCTCAGATCTTCAAAGGTTCAAGTGAAGCATTGGTCAAAGGGTTGTGAACTTTAAGCATCAGGACACCTTCAGAAACCTGTTCTTTTTTTCCACTCATTTACAGCCACCATAAATGTGGCAGTCTAATTCCCTTGAGAGACCTCATCCAGTGGGGGAGAATCAGGTCCCCAGCCCAACAGTTTCCAAGCTTTCCTATTTCTTGGGTGTGAGCATAAGCAAGTGGTGCTCTATAGACAGTAATATCCCTTACTATCACTACCAGCATCATGTAGCATAACTTTACAATTTCCTGTATTGACAAAAAGTACTGAGGGGCTGCCAGGTGACATGTTGCCTGTGAATGACTGCTTAGGGTAATCTGACTCACATTATGCCCTCCCATCCCAGGCTTTAAAAAACTGCAGTTCAGATTTATGCTGCCTGTGCTAAATGTACATTATTCCTATTAATTTCTTTGTTGTTTGTAGGATTTGTTTTCTGCTGCAAATGAACACTGGGGGAAGAAACAACTTTTTCTATACATACATCTTTGACTAATACCACCTTTGGTTTCAAATTCTAACTTGTCACCACCCCGTCTGCTAATGCAGTAGCAAGATACTGCTTCACCAGGCAGACATATGATGCCTGTTAAAGAGGATAAAAATGCCTATCTTTGAGAGACAAAAAGAGAATACTTTAATGTTTAATATTAAATCATTCTCCTAACTGGAGCAAAGCTATAAAAACAACAATAACAACAGACTCCTAGAGGAGCTGAGATTCAGTCTTTATCTGACAGAGGAGAGTACACAATTATAAAGCTATTCAGGCTTTAAAACCATAAATATAATTAAGAATAAAGATATGCAGAGAAAAATACTGATGTAAACTCTTCACAGCTTTAAAATAACTGCATAGTATTCTAATATGAAGGAAAACACTGCCATAATGATAATATGACCCTGCAACTCCCGGTTTACATATGAGACTATGCAGAATCTCAAGTGTTACCTCAGCTGTGTATAGCTCTCTCCTGTCAACATTCGTCTAGGATGAGACTTCACTAAAATTCACATGTTATTTTAGGCACCTATTTTTGCAACAGGGGCTCAAACTCAAGCGCTGAGAAAAGGAATATCTCTCAGCTGTCTGATACCCTATTAATAAGTCATGAGGTAAAGCATATTAGGTGAGAAATACTACTGTGAAAATTGTAAAAGCAGTTATACGCACATAATGCATTCATCTGAAGGTGCACTGTTGCATCAGTCATACAGACATAGGACATCAGAATGAGAAAAGGGCAGCATAAATGAGCTAAAAGTGTTTTATTTATTGAGGAGTGTTACCTTCTTTTTCCTCACTCTCTTTTTATTTTAAAGAATTCTGTGTTAATTCCTTTAAGGTACAGTTTTTTCTTCAGTTTAAATTCATGTTTTCTTAAGTGTTGTGACACTGAATCAAGTACCTTTTCTCCAGTTATCCCTTTATTCTTTTCACAATTGGGTATCCTGTACTGCAATGCAGTAAAGTCTCAATCTCCTGCTTTGCAATTTTTCCATATCTCTAATGACTGAGCCTTTGTTCTCGATGTTATTTTCAGGGCTCTGTGCATTCAGGATTAAATCTAGGAGTTCCTTTCCCTATCAAGTCCTTGTTTTTCTTTCTTCTCCACTAATTTAGCAGAGGTATTGCTACATGCTGTTTTTCATTAAATAGTAACATTTTCACTTTTTGTCTTCTTTGTGTTTATTACTTTTAGCATTTTCAGCATGTCTTTCCAGTCTGGTAGCTTCTGTCACTATCCTACTCCATAACAAGTGTTCTTGATGTACAAAAAATGTTGCCCTGCTTTATCTATCCATCACTTTTACACTCTCTGTTCGTTCATCACATGTCCTTGTTATTGATGCTCTAATTAGTTTGTTCCTTTTCCAACATAGTGATAATTACCTTCTAATTTTCTTTTCATCATCTTCTGAGTTTTTATATTTCTACTAAAGTTTGCCCCCTCCCCCCTTTAAAAACTTTGAAAAAGAAATCTTTAAAAATTTTCTCTATACTCTGCATGCTGAACTTGCAACATAGACATTTAACAATAATAATTTCCTTTATAGACTGCTACAATCTCATTTAATTGTACCCAGTATTCAAGCTTTCAAGATTTGCTTTGCAGAAGTTCAGACCTTATACCTTTGGCCCTTATCATGCAAAACAGACAGACATATTTTCTTCTACTTCAAATAGGTCTGTATTTGATCATATTTAAAATCATCAGCTGTGACTTGGAGTCTGTCTTTCGGAATCTCTTGGAACCATTTAAAGTTTGGCTGGTTTTAAATATAGCTGTTATTTACTTTCAAAGGTGGTGTCCTCCAAATGTTAGTAAGGTAAGACATCTGTCTCTTTATAAGAAAAGAAAAGTATGTATAACCAGTTGTGGCTAGCTACTTTATGTTGAATACTAAACTTATGTCTCAGCATAAGCTAGACTCCTCACACTGATAATGTGAAAGTTATAGCTTTAGGTTACAAGCCTCCTATCTGAGGTCTTCACAATCCTGAGGTGAGTGTCCTGTTGTCAAAACTTAGTAATGTCAATTGGCCTATCTCCGTGACACTCAGTTTGAATGGAAAATGAGTAAGCCATAGCTGAGAAGTGTTTTGGAAACTGGAGTATGTAAGAATAAATTCTTGCCTTTTTCCAACTGTGGTTTAAGCAATCTGTTCAGCTCAACTCAGAAGCTTGGAAAGGAATTAAAAAGGAAGACCCTTCAGTCAGATATAGGGCTCAAGTGAGTGTCAGTTTTGAAGTGTTAAATTACCTGACCCATAGGAAAAGAAATTGATTCCTCAGACTGCTCCTGTGGAAAGCCCTTGCTCTTATTGGCAGAAATTGCAATGGCAAAGACATCTGTACTATAGTAGCCAGACAGCTATGCAATTTCGACCAGAAAGATAGTTTTGGGTTGCACTTGAACATGAAATTGACACCTGTGAAAATGACCTGGTATAAGATTTTAGTCCTCAAGAGTTTGGGGAGACAAGACTTGGAGAGAGTAGGATTTTAGTAGGTCTAAAACAAAATCTGTATCCTAAGATGTGAAAATCTCATCCTTAATTATTCATATCAGATAATTTTATGGACTCGCATTTATGATCTTCAGGGTTTTTTCACTTCCAGGATGGTAAGGCATCACATGATACCTATTGATTGTGCATGAAGCAATTTTATAGCCTCCATCAGCTTTTTGAAAACCAAATATTAATATCATTATTATAATCTTGGCTGATGCTGCCAGCACAAGTTTATTTCTCTATTTATTTGAAGTTAACTGGCAGTATTCCTTGATTTATTTTAAGAGTCATCTTGGTATACAATACTGCATAAACGAACAGTAATACACTTATCAGGCTTTGTGAATAAAGGTTATTTAAATAATATTTTCATTGAACAGAAACAGAATGAAATATTTTATAGTGCCAGCTTTCCATATGAGAGAAATTAATAACAGCTGAATGGGCTGAGAGTTTGCCATAATCAAAAACTTCAGGAATTCTAGGAAGGAAGCATATTAATATTTTTGGGGAAGAAAATACGATGGAGGGAGACAAAGAATCAAGATTATTTTATAGCAAAGCTTTCACTTTTGTTATTTCTAGGACAGAATAGCTGGTCTACCTCCCCTTCCTCCTTCACTCTTCAAACAGTGCTTTGCAAGGAAAATGCTGGTTCAAAATGGTACCAAATGCACTTTTTCTGTAAAATTCCAACTGACAAGGTTTCAGAAGGGCAACAGCAAGCTGTCAGTAAAAGGATAGGACAATTAGGTGGAAATGCTACTTCATGTCAGCTTCTGGTACAACTAATGACATTTTGCACTTAAAAAAGATGCAACTGAATTCTGAGTGACACTGGCTGTGGATACAAGCTGGCATAATTCCACAGACTTCAGAAGAGCTGCAGCACCTAAAACCAGCAAGCAATCAGGCAACTGGTCATAAAGTGTCCATGAGATTTTTTCATAGCTTATTTTAGAAAAAGGTTGTACTGCTTGGACTAATATTTAGGCAAGCTCTTTATGTGGGCAGTATTAGAAATTCAGTTCAGATCTCGCTAGCACTCAAACTTATGGACTTGGCCAGGTTTATGGTTAAGGTGCTTGCATATCAATTGTGATTTTCCTAGAAAAAGCATTAAGTATAAAATACAAGGCAATAGTTGAGTCTAAAATTGCTGTCCAGAAATCTCCACTGATCTGTCACTTAAACTACAGAAACCTAAATTTCAGGGGTGACTTACTGTTTCATCTTCAAGCTTTATAGTCACTCCTGAATAAGCCCTCAGATTACATTTCTCTTGACAAGACTGATAGCTCAGCTCAGTTGAGTACTGTGGTCTAGATGCTACTCCATGTATCTTTCTTCTCCAGATTTTTTTTCACTTTACTCCCAAACAAGAAAGTACTTCTAATCAATGGCTATTTCCATTTCCCTTGAAAATCTGTCTGCTGTTGTTCAAGACACTAGCTTTTCTTAGTAGACATTAGTTTCATTATTAGCCATTTAGATAGATTTGAGCCCTGGGTGGAGGACTGGGGAGTTCTTTCACCTAGGAGTTAAAGTACTCTTTTGGAAGTAGGTCTGTACTTACCTTCCTCCTCTACAGAAAATATAACTCAATTTTACCTTGTACAGAAATTGCATCAAAAAAACAGAAAAGTTAAACAGGCCTTGGAGCAGGGACCAATTGTAATGAGAACCTTAAACACTGAACTGCTGAGTTATCTATCCTTTCTCACCTTGTGAATTTTGAGCTTTTTTTCCCTAC